>NC_056743.1:50364406-50366906 GCF_019279795.1 Protopterus annectens | reverse complement strand
GACCATGTTTATGGGGCAACTCACATACAGGATATAGTCTATTACCAGAAAAGTATGGTTTCGCCCTTGTATCTCTAAGTTTGATGGTCTCACTCAACTTAACGTCAACTAAGGACTCATTATACCCCCTTTCTAAAAAGTCAGACCTAAGCCTATTGAGCTCAGACTTTACCACAACATCATTGCTGCATAAACGTGACACACGCATGGCCTGCCCCTTCACAATATTACCAAAGATGTTAGAATCGTGCATGCTAGTGCCATGTAGGAAGGAAGGTCTGTAACAGTTCTTCCTATATACTCTTGTGTCTATTTTGGAATCAATGATAGTGATGGTAGAATCCAAGTAATCAATCTTACTCTCAGAGTTCTCCATTGAGAATTTCAAAAAAGGATGGCTACTGTTAACCTTCTCATAAAATTGACTTAGGGAAGTGAAATCACCTTCCCAAAGAAAAAACAAGTCATCCACAAACCGCTTATAGAAAACGATCTGTGGATGCTTGATAATCTGCTTTTGTTCCCAGGCTACCATCACCAGATTGGCATACGAGCTATGAAGGCCTGGACCATAGCTTTAGCTTTCAGGTCCTACATGTGCAGTATCCTAATGTTAGACTGGGATTTATCTACAACTTAACAGAACAAGCTGAATTAAGATGGATATTTAGACTAGGCTCCCATAGAGGATATGGCCTTAATGAGAATGTCACCATAAAGCCTACTTTAAAAGGTAGACCCTTGCGTTAATATATATATTTTTATATATTCTTTATTATATATAAGTGTTATAATTATTTATTATTATTAACACATCTGTTATGTTTTAGTTTGTATTGTACACAGAATAAATTAAATGTTTTATGTTTATATTATTTTAGTATGTAATGTTTTCACATACATAAGTAGGATTTCTTTACAGTTGTTCAGTTTTAAGCATTGACCTTATGCTTAATGATTTATTTTTAATGTTCAATATAGTTTTTTGAACCAATGTAGTGCGAATATGATAGTTGATATGTGTTTGAATTGATAACTTGTGCACGTTTTTGTGTTTCAGTTTTGTATTTGCTTGTTCGTTTGTTACTATAGTTAGAGCTCTAGCTTAGTAGGAATGTGACAGTTAGTTATCAGGATGTGTTGCTAATTAGTTGCTAATTCATTGTTGATTGGTTGATTGGCTAGCAAGAAAAGTATTTTAACTTGTTTTATTCATTTTACTTGTATCGTCTGAGGAAGCAGGGGTGTCCCTGTGAAAGCGCTTACGATTTTTTGTTATAATAAATCTGTGTATCTAGCCATTTGATTTCTTCTTCTTGACTGTGCCTACACGTTTTGCTCTACAAGAACTTTTATTTGCCATTGCTGCCTTCCGTGGGTGATTTTTGTTTATACTCGGGGTTTCTTTTCTTTGGATTTTTATCTGTGTCTGGGATGGAAGGAGCGATACCAGAACAATCAAACACAGCAAATACTATGGGTATGCAAGGTAAACTACGGGACTTCCTTTCGAATGATTTGAATCCTTTATTGCAAGGTGATGTGTCTGATTTGACTATAAGTGAAGATCCTGATAGCAATAGTGTACAACTCGCTAAAAAAGTAAAGAGAGACATTGAAAACAACTTATATAAGTTCAAACGGCTAGAGTGCCAGAGATATCACTTAGAAGCAAGTTTGAAGCATAGCGTTATACCGAGAGGTCTTAGGATATTAAATATGCCGACATATGGCAATTTATATCCAGACCTTTTGACTCAATGGCAACGAATTAATTTGGAGGCGAGTAGAGCCTATATGAAATTGCTGTTAGATTTTTTCCAGCCACAAGAGTATTCGCTATGTGAAACCATAGTGAAGCAGCAGAATGAACTGGTTAACCTGCTTGGATATGGCCAAGCAGAGCTATATTTGCAAGAACTCCTCGATAGAGTCCAGAGGTATGAGAAAAATCTACTTAATATAAAAAGGAACAAACTTGCTAGAGATCTACAGGACTTTAGCAGGAACAATGTGTTTGTGTGTCCAAGAACATCTAATTTGGGCATTGATACTGCCAGAACTCAGACCACCGAGATGAACAGGGGGCCTAAACGATGGCAAAGAAAGTCTGTTACCACCATGGTAGCAGAAACTAGGGAGGAGAAGCACACTGAACAGCAGCATACTATATGGATGAGTCCCAGGCCTGAAGAGGTAGTAGTCGCAGTGGATGATCAGCATGAGCTAGGAACGGCTATGAGCTCGCCAGAGGCACCTTCCTCGGTTTGTACTACACCTGTAGAGTCAGTTTCAACTTTACCATCACGAGTCAACAATGAGAGTGCCTTGAATCTTGGCATGGATGTCAGGAGAAAAATACCGCTAGATAAAGTTCCCTCTACAAATTTTCCATCTGTACCTCTCCCCATAAGGTTGGGAAGAAAAAGGTCTCTGGAAGTAGAACAGAGGCCACAGAGGAAGAAAGAACTACCTCAGGACAAACAGGTATGTACTCTCA
>NC_056743.1:50351906-50356906 GCF_019279795.1 Protopterus annectens | reverse complement strand
GGACCCAAGTTGACAGTAACCTCTCTTTTGACACTCACATTGCCAAAGTGGTTAGGAAGACCTTCTACATTGCCCACCTGATCATGAAGGGATTCACATCCAGATCAGGAGAGGTCATTGTACCCCTGTACTCTTCACTTATCAGACCAATGATTGAGTACAACGCCCCATTCGAATGTACCTTACCCGACACCTGCAGCAGTTGGAAAGACCCCAAAAGTTCCTCACCAAAAGGATAAAGGGGCTCAAACATATGTCATACGATGCCCGACTGAAGAAACTCCAGCTCTATTCAGTCGCATACCGTCTGCTCAGAGTTGATCTGTGCCTGACATACAAGGCCATGTCCAACCCGAATTAATGGACATGCTCCACCTCAAAAAATCCAAATCCACCAGAGCCACGAGAGCAAGAGACTTAAACCTCAACACGGATATAAATAGGACGTGCTGGAGGGACAGATTCATCACCCAGAGACTCCCTACACTATGGAACAGAATCCCAGTCCATGTGAGGCAGAGCCCCTCACTGACTCTGTTCAAGAGAAATCTTGACGAGTGGATGGGAGATCGTAGGTTTACCCCGGGAATCATCTCTGTATCACTGCTGGACAGAGGCACAGCAAACTAATGGGTATAGTATTCTCATCCTAAGGGGTGGTGAAAGCCACACACACTCTGGCTAGGCTTATAAATGCCCTAGGGCAGTTAGCCTAGTATGAACCTATGAACCTATATATTCACATCTAAATAGTCTATAGATTCTGTAGAGGATGCCATAGTAAATTTCAAGTATCCATCCATTGCATTAATATTGGACAGAAATACCTGCAATTCTCTCTCGGTGCCATTCCATAGGAGAAAAAGGTCATCCACAAAGCGCCTATAAAAGACGATATGTGGATGGTGTAAGATGACCTTCTTCTCCCAGGCAACCATGACGAGATTTGCATAGGAGTTGGCGCAGCTTGTTCCCATAGCTACGCCACATGTTTGCTTATAACATCTGTCTTGAAAAATAAAGATGTTATTCTCTAATATAGTCTCTAACAGGAGACACAAAAAATCTACTTCAGATTCTTTAAAATATTCCATTAACAACTCTCTAACAACTTGTGTGCCTGCTTCGTTCGGAATGCAAGTAAATAGTGACACTACGTCCATTGTTACTAATAAAATGTTTTGCATGTCATTATGCCTATTGATAGCCTCATACAGGTCAGTTAAGAAGTGTCTTGTGTCTATTAATATATAATTATAGTGACTCAATACTAGTTTCAATTTGGAATCAAGATACATAGACATGGGCTCTGTGAGCCACCCTGAGCCGGCCACAATCGGCCTGAAGGGGGGAATTTTGTCATTTTTATGGATCTTGGGAAGACCATTGATTCGGGGAACTAAAGGAAAATCCACCTTTAAATAAGTAAATAATTCTGATGTTAAAAGGTTAAGAGATCTACATTCTTCAAGCATTGTATGTATATTTAATATAATATCATTAATTGTGTCAAAAGACATTTGTGTATATGCATTGAACTGTAACATGGTTAACATAGACTCTATATAGAAGGATCGATCCATCACAACAATCAATCCACCTTTGTCCATGAGGAACTATGATTGAATTGTTATGTTTAAGATCATTAAATGCTCTACGTTCATCTAAAGAGAGATTATTAACTGATGTTGAGTTAGAACATTTAAATTTGGTATATAGATCATCTTCTACAGCTTTCAAAAATACCTCCAAATGGGGTTGTAAGTGGGGGTTGAATGTGCTCTTTCTCTTAAAAATTTCAGAGCTAGCATTAGTGTCTGAAAATAAAAGTTTTAAGCCAATGTTACGTACAAAAAGCCTCACAGCCAGTATGGCTTCACTGATGTCCATATCATTAGTGGGCACAAAATTCATGCCTTTATTCAGAACGGAGATTTCATGATAGGTTAGATTGTGCTTGGATATATTCCAAACTAGCGTCCCTGAGACCAGTTTTTCTTGTGCTGATATGTCTGGTTCTCCCTCAACGGCTCTTTTCGTTTGGCCCCTCTCTGAAAATCCTGCTCCAATGAGCGTTTCCTTGCCGTGCGAATAGGAATAGGAACCATAGGAAGGAGTTCGTTATCCACTTTATTGGGATGCAACTTGTCCAATACTTGCCTCTAAGTGATAGCACTGACATTGAATGCAATGTCATACCGAGGGGTTTGCGTATTTTGAATATGCCGACCTACGGCAACGCCTACCCAGATCTGTTAGCCAAATGGCAACAGATAAATTTGAAAGCTAGTACAGCATACCTACAACTGTTAATTGATTATTTTCAGCCTATGGAAGTTGAATTAAAAAATGCCATCACAGAGGGTCAAAATGAGTTGATCTCTCTATGTGGTATGGACATGACTGAAATTTTTATGCATGAATTTGCCAATAGAGATCTTGCAAGTACTGCAGAAATTTTGAAAGAAAGAGATGACTCAAACGGGCTCACAGAAGGTGCCTCTAAAAACCCACCATTATGTGAGAATGTAATCGATGGGGCCATTACACCCAAATTAGTCACCTCAGTGTATTTTACACATGCTGAAATAAATATTGCTCCTATTAACAAAACTATAGGAGGAGAAGGTTCTAGTTATACCAGCACCGTGGTACGCCGTAAGATACAGCTGGACAAGTTGCATCCCAATAAAGTGGATAACGAACTCCTTCCTATGGTTCCTTTTCCTATTCGCACGGCAAGGAAACGCTCATTGGAGCAGGATTTTCAGAGAGGGGCCAAACGAAAAGAGCCGTTGAAGTAGAACCAGACATATCAGCACAAGAAAAACTGGTCTCAGGGACGCTAGTTTGGAATATATCCAAGCACAATCTAACCTATCATGAAATCTCCATTCTGAATAAAGGCATGAATTTTGTGCCCACTAATGATATGGACATCAGTGAAGCCATACTGGCTGTGAGGCTTTTTGTACGTAACATTGGCTTAAAACTTTTATTTTCAGACACTAATGCTAGCTCTGAAATTTTTAAGAGAAAGAGCACATTCAACCCCCACTTACAACCCCATTTGGAGGTATTTTTGAAAGCTGTAGAAGATGATCTATATACCAAATTTAAAAGTTCTAACTCAACATCAGTTAATAATCTCTCTTTAGATGAACGTAGAGCATTTAATGATCTTAAACATAACAATTCAATCATAGTTCGACCTGCGGACAAAGGTGGATTGATTGTTGTGATGGATCGATCCTTCTATATAGAGTCTATGTTAACCATGTTACAGTCCAATGCATATACACAAATGTCTTTTGACACAATTAATGATATTATATTAAATATACATACAATGCTTGAAGAATGTAGATCTCTTAACCTTTTAACATCAGAATTATTTACTTATTTAAAGGTGGATTTTCCTTTAGTTCCCCGAATCAATGGTCTTCCCAAGATCCATAAAAATGACAAAATTCCCCCCTTCAGGCCGATTGTGGCCGGCTCAGGGTGGCTCACAGAGCCCATATCTATGTATCTTGATTCCAAATTGAAACTAGTATTGAGTCACTATAATTATATATTAATAGACACAAGACACTTCTTAACTGACCTGTATGAGGCTATCAATAGGCATAATGACATGCAAAACATTTTATTAGTAAAAATGGACGTAGTGTCACTATTTACTTGCATTCCGAACGAAGCAGGCACACAAGTTGTTAGAGAGTTGTTAATGGAATATTTTAAAGAATCTGAAGTAGATTTTTTTGTGTCTCCTGTTAGAGACTATATTAGAGAATAACATCTTTATTTTTCAAGACAGATGTTATAAGCAAACATGTGGCGTAGCTATGGGAACAAGCTGCGCCAACTCCTATGCAAATCTCGTCATGGTTGCCTGGGAGAAGAAGGTCATCTTGGACCATCCACATATCGTCTTTTATAGGCGATTTGTGGATGACCTTTTTCTCCTATGGAATGGCACCGAGAGAGAATTGCAGGTATTTCTGTCCAATATTAATGCAATGGATGGATACTTGAAATTTACTATGGCCTCCTCTACGGAATCTATAGACTATTTAGATGTGAATATATACCGACATAATGGTAGATTTTGCACCAAACTGTACAGGAAATCATATTATAGATCCAGTTTCCTGCATAGAGAGAGCATGCATCCGCCAAAAACATTCAACAATATAGTAACTGGTCAAAATTTAAGAATCTCAAGATTATGTTCAGAAGACTCTACATATATATATGAACTCAATAAATTAAAGGAAGATTTCATAACCAGAGGCTATTATTTTGATGAAGTTAGCAATGCGTGCTCAACATCACAGAAATATAGAGTTACGAAAGGAAAGCCATATTTTTCTTTAAGTCATGACAAACAGCGAATTGACAAGTCCCCTATGAAACTATCCTTGGTTCTTCCATATGCTCTGAATACACAGATAATACAACAAGCTGTTTTAGCAAATTGGAATATACTTTTGACAGATGACAGGACAAAGGCATTAGTAGGTAACTGCCCCAATTACACTTACAAGAATTTAAAAACCATAAAACAGCAGTTATGTTTCCCTAATTTAGTGAACACTTCAGCCAGTGTGGACAAATTGGACTATGGAACTGTCCGGTGTGGTGCATGTCCACAATGTCCACACATAGATGAGTCCAGATATTTTAGGGATTCCAACAATGGCAGATTGTGGGAAATTAGATGCCATGCCACCTGTACAACACGCAACGTAGTATACGTTGCTTGCTGTCAAACCTGTTTTAAATTTTACGTAGGTAAAACTAACAGGTCTCTCAGAGAGAGAATCCGTGATCATTTATATTGTCTAGCCAGGGGAGAGATGAGTAGTGCTATATCAAAACATATATTGAATGAAGGGAGTAAACATTACTTTACATTTCAGGTCTTACATGTGCAATCCTTAAATCCTAGAGGAGGCGACATAATTAATTCCACCGAACAAGCGGAGACCCGTTGG
>NC_056743.1:50136906-50344406 GCF_019279795.1 Protopterus annectens | reverse complement strand
TTTAGAACAGCATATCAGAGGGTCTTCTTTTTCTTTCAGCTGCTCCCATTAGGGGTCGCCACAGTGAATCATCTGTTTCTATTTTCTTCCTGCCATCTGCATCTTGCTCTTTCACACCAACCACTTGCATGTCCTCACTCACCACATCCATAAACCTTATCTTAGGCCTTCCGCTTTTCCTGTTACCTGGCAGCTCCATCCTTAGCATCCTTCTCCAAATATACCCAGCATCCCTCCTCAGCACATGTGCAAACCAATTCAATCTTGCCTCTCTGGCTTTGTCTTCAAACCATCCAACCTGAGCTGACCTTCTAATATACTAATTTCTAATTGTATCCATCCTTATCACACTGAATGCAAATCTTAACATCTTTAATTCTGCCACCTCGAGCTCTGACTCCTGTCTTTTCGTTAGTGCCACTGTCTCCAACCCATATAACATAGCTGGTCTCACTACCATCTTGTAGACCTTCCCTTTCACTCTCACTGGTACCCATCTGTCACAAATCACTCCTGACACTCTTCTCCACCCACTCCACCCTGCCTGCACTCTCTTCTTCACCTCTCTTCCACACTCACCATTACTTTGAACTGTTGATCCCAAGTATTTAAACTCGCCCACCTTCACCAACTCTACTGCCTGCATTCACACCATTCCTCTGTTCTCTCTCTCATTTACACACATATATTGTTTCTTAGTCCAGCTGACCTTCATTCCTTTCCTATCTAGAGCATATGTCCACCTCTCCAGGGTCTCCTCAACCTCTTACCTACTCTCACTACAAATCACAATGTCATCTGTAAACATCATAGTTTACGGTGCCTCCTGTCTGATCTTGTCTGTCAACCTGTCCATCACCATTGCAAATAAGAAAGGGCTCAGAGCTGATCCTTGATGTAATCCCACCTCCACCTTGAACACATCTGTTACTCCTACCACGGACATCACCACTGTCACTTTGCATCTGTAAAAATAGCATAGAGGCATTATTTGCTTGAACTGCTGAGCTCTGGAAACTTGATGACTGCTTCTTAGGAGCCAGCTTGGGGTTAGTGCTACTGATTTTTTGTTTGCAAGGAGTACAGAGACATTGATTACTGACTGCCTGTGTTTGAGCAGTGTATATGGGACTTCCCTGGTTGCTGTTGCACAGCTTTGTTCTCTTGTAGTGTGCTTCTGTTTGTGCTAACAGGGCATCTCCTAGAAAAAGGGTAAAAAAGTATTTGATACTGCTGATCACCAAAGAGCCTATCTCCTACTTCTCAGGAACCACTTTTGTATTGGTGCTACTGCGACAAAAGGAGATACTGCCAGCCCAGCTGTCTGGGATTTTGTAAATATATGTCATTTGTGAATATCAACATGATGTATATAAGATGCTTGTGTTACAAATATATTAGAACTGTATGTCATGTGTATATCAAACTGGTCTGTACAGACGTGTGTTACAAAGGTATTTTATAAAGTGTTTGTTCTTAAAATGTAACCACACTGTGCCCTTCTGGAATAAAATAGAAATGTACATGCACGATTGTAACTGTTTAAATGTTTATATTTTAACAGTGAAAACTGGAATACAGGAAATTATTGAAAAACAAAAATGTCCACTTCAGCCCCAACACCAAGCTAACTGCCAAATCCAAGTTTATTAAGACAGTAACAAATCACCACACAGTTAAGCACTTCTGTCCTTCACTGGACTTCTTCAGAACTAGAGATTGTTAGTTCCAATGCTCAATATATGGAACAAACAATTGTCAATTAACAATCATTCAGTTAAAATTCTAGCCAATCAATGAAGTACCAAGATTCTCTGTACATAGTCAAGCTCTGCATAGAATGGAAATAAAAAGTACATTTAAAACCAAAACCCAAAAATAAAATGAAATTCATAGTTTTGCTGCTCTCATTTTTAACAATGCGATAATAGAAAACTAATCATTCTAACCTGGTTTCAAAGTAGCATCAAGTCTGAGTTGCCAGAGGAGTTCCTTATATTCCAATTTATTTTCCCATGCCCCTCCGCGGTGGTGGTGCTGCGGTAGCGTTGTCGCCTCACAGTAAGACGCTGTCCGGTTCGATTCTCAGCTAGAGCATCTTCTGCGTGGAGACATGCGTGAATGGGCATACCTTCATTGAAGGTTGTGCGTCAGGACTGGTAACTCGGCATGTAAAAATCAACTACCAATCATTAGTGGACTGGAGTGCCGCTGTGGCGACCCCTAACCGGGAAAAGCCAAAAGACACAACAACAACAATTTCCCATGCCCCTCCTCTTGCATCATGTGGGACAATTTCCAGTATCCCAAAGACAAATTTCTTAAAACCAGTACAAATCAATAAGTGGCTGTATAGGCCATTATTGGGATTGGCTTTTCTTACATCATACAGTTGCTCATATATCCTTTTCACTAGTTTCCTTTCTGTCTTTTCCACATAAAAAGAAAAGCACTGGTTGCATGGTGCAATGTATACCAGGCCAGCTGAAGTGCAATCACCTCCCCTGAATATAAGTTTTGTTTGACTAATGTTATTTAAAGTAACTTCCTTGTTGTCAACAATATATTGGCAGTAATTATACCTGCCACACTTGGTTGTACCTAACTTTGCCTCATGTGCATCTCTGTGTAACCTTTCCTTGACGTTGTTATGCATCTTGTATATAAAAGTGGGTTTATTTCCCAAATGTCGATATAATTCTTCATCCATTTAGAGTATAGCCCAATTGTGATTTATAATCTGCTTCACTCTTCAAATGAAACTTTCAAAACTAATGGTCATCCCTTGACAGAACTTTTCGTTTTTTTTCGTTAGGTGACCTTACACTATTCATCTGGTCAGGCTTTCCTAAAATGCATTGAAATCTCGAGTGCCTGTTCTGCACCACTTAGGTCCTCAGTGATTTCAAAAGGTCCAGGGGGTGTCCCCGGTTCAAAAACATAGAAGTCATCCTATCAAGTTCACACTCAGAGGTTTCCATCTGAAACCATCCCGGCTGCCCTAATATACTGATGCTTCACTAAATTCTTCTTACAATGTATAAGGTGATTGCTAGTATAGTGAAGGTAACTGTTGGAAAAAGTGTCTTTCCTGTATATATACTAGACACCAACACGCCATGATCAACTGTCAGCTGGACATCCAAAAAGTGTGTAACTTGTTGCTTGTGTTTGTGTGTGAACCTCAAAAAAATTTGTGGTGTTGGCTTAGTATTCTGCAAATAAGTCAATTTCCTAAGGGTCTTTCTTCCAAATAAAGAACATGTTGTCCAGGTATCTAGCATAGCACGACCAATTATGTGTGAGATCTGGATTTAAAACAACTTCTCTCAAGCCAACATAATTATGTTAGCAAAAATGGGAGCACATGCTCCCATTGCTACCCCACTCGCTTGTGTATAGTATTCCCCTTCAAAAAAGAGTTGTTTCAACACCAATTCCATCAACTCAACTAGGAAGGCTGTCGTAGTCCATCCAAGGGAATGGTGTTCCAAAAGAATTTCCTCAAACCACTCTAGTCTGATGTCGTGAGGAATACATAAAAAAAGATCTACCACATCTACAGTAAGAAAGCTGGTACAATATTTAATTAAGTCATTGTTTAATTTGACTAAGAGGTCCCAAGAGTCCCTTAAAACATTAGAATAATGATTCGCTAAAAAAAATCAGTTTTCTATCAATATAAACTGCTAAAGGGTAAGTCTTGGAACCCTAGGCTGCCACAGTTAACCTATGAGGTGTGTCCAGTACATCTTTGTGTACTTTTGGGATGCCGAACATGGTAGGGATGTAAGGATCCTTGTATAAAAAATCATAAATATCTGTCGTAATAGTACCTTGGAGGAGGGCATCCTCCAGAAATAAGTCAATGTTTTTATATGCTATATTAATCTCGTTCCTGGAAACCACTGTGCAACAGGAATCATCCATAAACATATTATATATTTTATTGAAATAATCCATCAGTAGGGCAATCATGCCACCCCCATTTGTTCCATATATTGAGCATTGGCACTAACCAAATCTTTAGTTTTGAAGAAGTCCAGTGAGGGTCAAAAGCACTTAAGTATGTGTTGATTTGTTACTGTCCTAATAAAGTTGGATTTGGCTGTTAGCTTGGTGTTGGAGCAGATGTGGACTTTTTTGTTTTTCAATGGTCTTTTATATGGTCTCACATTCTATGTACCTTTTTTATGAATACAGGAGGTTAACTTTAGAAAAATAGCTGAAATTAAATTACTTTATAGGCTAGACTGGAGACATAATGCCTGTGCTGGGAAGCTTTCTGTATTGTCTTCAGAGTGAACTAATTACTACATCTGAAAGTATGAAGGAATGCAATTGTTTTATGACTTCTGGCATCTGCCAAAGATCAAAAGTCTTTGTATTTTCACAGATAGATGCTAAATACTTCCAGCTTCCAGCAGTGGGGGCTTCACCTGGGATAGAGTCAGATGACAAGAAATGATGTCATTCTGCAACCTATCCCAGCTGTAATATTTGTGATATTAATTTAAGAACTCTGAGAGCGACATAGCATTCAGTATTCTGTCTTGGACCTGACAAAAACCATTCACCACATATGCCTTGCTCTGTAAGTTAGTTCTAGGGTATAGTAACTCACTCACATATAGTCAGGAATATAGCAAAGCTTAGATTAGATATTTTTCTTTCTTAATTTGAGACTGTCCTGCAATGTTGTTTTAAATACTTTCTGTAATTTTGAACTCTGAAGTCCCTGTGAATATATCCTGAGTATTTTCGTGTTTTATTTATTATTAAATATATTTAAACCTTTCATTGTGGCTGATCTGTCTAGAGAGTACTTACATATTTATTTGGTGGCACTGTGTGGGCCACTCCTAATAGCCTTGCTCTTGGTCAAACTACCATTTGTATTAATAGTAATATTACACAGTAAGATTGGACACTCTTTGTTAAGGGCCTTAAAGTAGCTGATAAGGAGTTGGCTGGTGGCAGTGATAACTACCTTATAGCCTCTGCAGAAGGGGGGCATAGCTAGTAAACCTGTGCCAGCCTTTCCCAGGTGTGTGTGAGTGTGTGTGTGTGTCTGTGTAAATCAAACCTCAGAGTGCATGTGTCAGTTACTTGGGCAGGGACACGAAGCAGTGGTTGGACAGAGAGGGTGCTGGAGGTCTTGGCTTGGCCACTCAGCTGAGATCTCAATTCTGTAGCTGTACCAGTGGGGAGGGAGTCTTATTGGCAGTCTGGAGAAAGAGGCAGAAACCAGCCCTGACTGACTGTGGTCTCTGTGTGCTCTTAAGGGAAATTGCACTTGATGCAGAGAGCTGCATTTGGAAATACTGTGTGTGTCCTGTCATCCTCCCAGTGTACGTCCCCCACTGGTGCCAGTAGTGGGAATTGAGGTGTTTTGATTATTGGTCCAGTGGCGGGTTGTTATAGCTACTGTTTTCCTTCTGATGAGAGAAGGAGCAAAAGGACATTGATTCCTAGTTGATTACGACAGACGCATCACCACTGCGTACTGTTTCTGGCAAACCTAATTCTGCCTTCCCAGTAAGTGGTAGCCATTACGAAGTTTATCTTCAAATTATCACCAAAAATAGTTATCCATAAATATTGGTCTTGTTTAGTGGTCTCCCTCTAACCCCTAAGTACCAGCCCAAGTCCTCCTTTCTCGGCTCAACAGTCTGCTTTCACCCCATCTTTAGCTGTTCTGATTACATTTGATGTTCTAAGGCATTTTAGGTCTTATGCATACCAACTGTCCAATGCTTTTACCATTTAATAGTACAACCTACGAGAGAAGTAAGTATTCAGGAAACCTGTAGATACACCTGCCACAACACTAAGCCTACAATGTATGCTGAGGCTGTAAAGAAAAGTTGAAGAAAGTTTCCTAAAACACACGCTAAAAGCTGTCGTCTTCCAGTACACAAAGCTATGCCTCTTATCTTTCCACTCCCACATACTGTCACTCCACACAGATGGCCCAAGAGTTACCAGGAGAGCAGGCTTAAGCACACAAGGCCAACTAAGTCTTCTTCCGCCCAGGGAAATGGTCTTGGTCATGGCTGCCTCTTTAGGTAGAAATGCAGACTGTGCACTCACCTGGTTGGACAAGAGCAGGGTGGCTGTAAGCTGCACATCAGGTGCCAGTGTCCATGATAACCCAAGGGTCCATAAACCAGACAGATATGACATCTGCCTAATGGTGACCTGTTTGAAAATGAGTGACTTGAGGCACACTGCCCAGAAGAAGATGCAGACAGACATGATGAACTTCTTTATGATATTTTGTTTGGCCATGAGAATGTATATTCTTTAAGTTGTCTGTTTCCTGTATTCACCTTCTTGTCCCAGGTCTTGCCTGAGAAGGTCCTCAACCATTTACAAAGTTAACGAGTGTAGAATAAAGTAAATAAATAAAAACATGTACTATAGATGTGTTAGAGGCAGAAAAAGATATTAGTATTGCTATTTGTAAAAATTCTACCCTATTGGTACTTAATATGAACCAAAGAAGCATTATCAACAAGGACCAGGATCTGCATGCCTCCCTAAACCATTATACCCCTGATATCACTGTACTTACCAAACGCTGGCTAAGGACCACAACAAGGACCAGGAGCTGCATGCCTCCCTAAACAATTATACCCCTGATATCACTGTACTTACTGAATGTTGGCTAAGAGCCACAACAAGGACCAGGATCTGCATGCCTCCCTAAACCATTATACCCCTGATATCACTGTACTTACCAAATGGCTAAGGGCCACAACAAGGACCAGGATCTACATGCCTCCCTAAACCATTATACCCCTGATATCACTGTACTTACTGAACGTTGGCTAAGGGCCACAACAAGGACCAGGATTTGCATGCTTCCCTAAACCGTTATATCCATGATATCACTGTACTTACCGAACATTGGCTAAGGGCCACAACAAGGACCAGGATCTGCATGCCTCCCTAAACCATTATACCCCTGATATAACTGTACTTGCCAAATGGCTAAGGGCCACAATAAGTACCAGGATCTACATGCCTCCCTAAACCATTATACCCCTGATATCATTGTACTTACCGAACTTTGGCTAAGGGCCACAACAAGGACCAGGATTTGCATGCCTCCCTAAACCATTATATCCCTGATATCACTGTACTTACCGAACGTTGGCTAAGGGCCACAATAAGGACCGGGATCTGCAAGCCTCCCTAAACCATTATACCCCTGATGTCACTGTACTCACCAAATGGCTAAGGGCCACAACAAGGACCAGGATCTGCAAGCCACCCTAAAACATTATACCCCTGATATCACTGTACTTACCGAAAGTTGGCTAAGGCCAGAGATTAACAGCAATGACATTCTTCCTCCAGGCTACAATATATACAGATGTGACAGAAAGAACGGGGGGGGGTGTAGCAATAATGTTTAAACACTTGCCCTAATTGAGGCAAACAATCTTCCTTTTGCTAATACCGAACCTTTATTTACTATATTGGAAATCAGCTCATACAAGCATCTAATTATAATTGCCATTTACATCCCCCCCTGCTTTTAACCTTAATACTATTGAAGATTTCCTACAGTAGACTTCCCTGAATTTCTCTCAAGAAACTGTCATTATGGGGACTTCAACACTGACTGACTCTCTTATAATTCTGATATTCCTTCAAATTTCATTAACTCACACGACTTTTCTCAGGTTATGCAGACAGCTCTAGAATACATAAATCCACTAGCAGGAATTCTATTCTGGACTGGATCCTGACAAATAGACCTTCACTATCCTTCCAATCAGGGTGTCTCCCGGACGGAATTGCAGTCACCTCCCCCTTACATGTTCAGATACCATCTTAATTCTCCAAGACAATCTGCTTTCCGCCTTATATGATGTAAAAAGAACTTTTACACTCAAACTTTTCTCTCCCATTTCAAGCACTGTGACTGGTCACCCCTCAGAACTCTTCCCCTTGACTCTGCATGTGACTACTGTAATCCCACCTTCCTGTATATCCTAAACAGACTAGCCCCCTTCAGAACTGTTGTGCTAAAATCTAATTATGCACCATGGCTTACACAAGATACCAAAAATAGTCTTAAAGAAAGGGATAAAGCTTGGTGTATGTGGCATTTCAGTAACAAACAGTCTAAACTTGACATTTATAAACATTTTCATAATAAAGCTAAGACCCAAATAAAATTGGACAAGAAGTTGTATTTTACTTTCATTCAGAAATGTCACTATAATAATCCCAGGAAATTCTGGTCATCTATATAAAATGGCTGCTTCAGCTAGAAATGCTTCTACACCTATCCCCTCAACCTCCTTTAACTCTGGGCGCATTGCTTCACAATTCAACACTTTCTTCACTAACTCCATTCAGGCTATCCCTAATTCTGTATTCTGTACTCCACCTACTATCCCTACTTCTGCTGGCAGTGATAACAATCTCTTTTCCTCCAAAAACGTTCACTATAAAAAAATCTCTCTCCAAACTTAAACCCACATCTTTTGCAGCTGTTAATCTACGCACATTTTCCTAAAAATTGCTACTCCTGCTATGGACTATCCCATTGCAGTTCTAATCACCCACTCCATTCTAGAACACAATGTTCCTTCTAGCTGGAAGACATCACATCTTATTCCTCTACATAAAGGAGGGAACTCCACTGAGTTCTCTAAGTACAGACCCATAATGATCCTACCCCCTCTCTAAAATTTTGGAAACACGTATCCACCAGCATTTTTTAAACTACATTCTTTCTAATAACCTCTTAACCAATACTCAGCGTGGGTTTCTTCCCCACCATAGCACCACTACTGCTGCTCTTAGCTTTACCAACATACTAAATCAATACAGAGGTGCAGGTCAGTTTGTGTCTTCCATCTTCTTAGATCTTTCTAAAGCCTTTGATACTGTTTCTCATCACAACATTCTGAATGTACTTGACACATTTAATCTTAGTTCCTCTGATCTAGCATGGTTTCATAGCTATTTGTCCAGCCGACAGTAAGTCATTAAATGGCAGCAGGAACTCCCTTCCCTTCTGCCTGTGAACTTGGGTGTTCCTCAAGACTCTATTTTAGGTACTCTACTTTTTAGTATTTTCACTGACCGACTCCGTTCATCTGCACCTTTAGCTCTGTTGTTCTGATGATACAACTCTTATCTGTGCCGCACCTTCCTTAAATCTACTTGTATCCACGACACAACAGTCCTTTTTTATCAGTTGAATCATGGCTGTCTGAATCACAACAGGTTCTAAATCCTTCTAAGACCAAATTTATGCTCTTTCATCTTACTAAATCACATGATCCCCGTACTACCTTTCAAATACAGTCATCTAACGACACCATAATTTCTGCTATACCTCATGCAAAATTACTAGATGTCCTAATTGACAACAATTTGACCTGCATCTAGCTCAGGCTATCAAAAATACTCCTATTAAACTTGGATCTCTGTACAGACTCAAGCCTTTTATTACAACAAAAAGTAGACAATAGCCAGAACTGACCTTCTCTCTACCTTACTATATGCTTCTCCCAATTTACTAACCTTAGTAAAACTGACCTATCTAACCTTGAAACCTGTTAGAACAAAACTGAGAAATTCGGTACAACTGTCCACATAAGTCACATCATTGCTCAGCCTTACGTCGGCCACACTGGCTTGAACTTCCACATTTCTTAACTTACACTCAGCTTACAACAGCTCACAGACTTGTCCATCAATCTAAAAATACCTTGGCCCTGCAGTTAATGCTTCAACCCTGCACTAACAATCTTACTCTTCGATCATCCAACAAATTCTTACTACAAGTATCAAAGTCCAACAATAAAGCTGGTGACTTTCTGTACTCTACTATATCTCCAAAATACAGAATACCATCCCTCAGGTCATAATATTCAGTCCCAACTTGACAAATTTCAAATTACTCCTGAAAGATTACCTCTTTTGTAATTGGCTCTGTTCATGCTGTTCTCCTGGTTAACACCTTCTCTCTTGTTTTACTCTTACCTTTCCATCCATTCATCCATCCTCAACCCCTTTTCCCATTTGCACATGGGGTCGGGGTGTCATTTCAGCAGTGACAATCATCTTGAGCCAAGGTTTACACCGTCAGGTGGCCTTACCTTTATACTTGCTATAGCTAACTTCCTATTTCCCTTTCTGTCCCTTTGTCTTCTCTTGCATACTTTTCCATCTAATGCCTTATAATTCCTGGTCTAATCTTTTGTCCTCCTCTTTCTTTCTGCCTTTTCTATTTTCTTCTTCTCTGTTATTTCCCTTCTTCACTGTGTCCCTCTCAGTCATTTATGCTATTTTCTTTGCAGCTGCTTGCATATTTGTTTTTGTCATTTGCTCATATATTATACTTCTAATTTTGTCAAACTAGTTTTCTTTTCTTGCCGTCTATTTTCTCTCTTACATTTGGCTCTTTCATTATTAACTTGCTAGTGAACGCTTATTTTTCTTTTTATTTTATACTATGCTACTTTTTCCTCTGTAGTTGCCGCTTCCCTGATGTGTATTTATTTATTATTGTGCTATTTGTATTTTTTGGGGCTTTTCCCCTGGGACTCCGCTGAAAATGGGCTAACACCCATTCAGACTATTCCAGTTAACAAAAATAAATAGCCTTGAGTAGCGTCTCGCCTTCATCAAGAATGATGTCTAGATATCAAGACAAGATGATTAGCTTTAACAGCTGGTTAAGTAGGTGGCATCATGTTAAAGGGAATCATTGTGCATCAGAACAGGATGGTAGATATGACTTCCTATTTCACCATCGATTGCATACATCTCTCATATCACAGCTTTTGCATCCTGACTAAACCCTTTATACTTGTCATTCCTACATAATAAAGTCAAACGCAAATTTGGCCATCATCATGTTGGCACTAAAAATGCTAGGAGAATAAAAAGAAAGATGGCAAAACATAAGGCCCTCCTACAACTAGAACCGCTTCATACTTCAGTGGTTACTGAGACGTGGTTTCAGTGCTGTGATGGCACTCCTCCTTTAGCAGGGTTTATCTCTTGCCATATCATCAGACCCTTGGGTAACAGCAGGGGAGTATCTGCGTTTGTCAGAAACACTGTTGCAACATGGCAAATTACCCACGACCTTAACCTGGAAGTGCAAATAAAATGATCCTTTATTACTCGGTACAGATCCTCTTCATTGTCCCCTAAAGACCATGGAAATTACCTTAATACTGTCAATGACTTGAATATCCAACCAAGTATCTTCAGTTACCCAAGCACTGAGTGGCAGACTTGCACCTCTAAAAATGAATATGCTTAGGGTTTCCTAGACTTTGTTAATAACAATACACGAGCAATTTGTAAAATTATTGAATAGAGTCTCTAATTTCCTTGATCTGGTCCTTCCTAGACTAACCACTGCCTGTCTCCCCACACACAGTTCCTCATCCTTGGTTATATCTGACCACAGGTCAGTTATCTTCAGTTTCAGGCCTAGAGGTAGTATGCCACCACCAAATGAGACCATCCTTAGTGATTTTTCCCAGGGTAAACCTGCTTCATCTTGTTGAAGAAAACAACATTCCCAGCAGTCACCCACAGGTGAACACAACAGATGGAGGGGGGCTGTCACACTCATATCCATTTTTAACAGCACCCAAGCAACTGCTTAGAAAGTCCATACCCATCTGTCCTCGATTATAATGGTACATTCAGGAATATTCATGTCTGCTGGAGCTTATATATTTATAAACTGTAAAAAAGAAGAAAAATAATAAAAAGATGTAAAAAAAAAAAAAAAAAACATTCCTCATAGCTCAACAATACACAAAAATGTGCCGTCAAGGAACGTAAGAGCACCATTAGAAAATGTAAAGCGGAGTATGAATTTAAAGTAACTCCAGATACCAAAGGAAACTGCAAATCTTTCTTCACTTATGTCAGGAAATTAAGGAATAATGTTCAATATTGCACTGAGCTTATCCATAGTAATAAGAATAATATACATTCTGGTCCCACTCAGTCTGGTTTTGTGAAAGGCAGATCATGTCTCCTAGACCTACCGAACTACTCTGAAAAGGTTACAGAGGCTGTGTACAGTTGTCACTCTGCACACAATGCTTATCTTGACCTGATCAAGAATTTTGTCCCTTAGACAAATTTAAAGTAAACCCCTGTGCTGTCTGCTGGATTACATACTGGCTTTCCAATAGATCCCAAGTAATGAAAATTACTGGTATCTTCTCTAAACATGAAATTCTAACTAGCTGGTTACCACAAGGGTCAGTGCTGGCCATTTATTTTGCAGACATCCAGGCCGATATCCCTGAAGTACGCTTGACCAGGTTTGCTGATGACTGCTAGCTGGTCACTGTTATCCACTCTTCCAGTGATACTAAGCTGCTGCACTGGTGGCTGGAATAGCACACCTAGTGTACTGTAATGGTCTCAACTTAAGTTAAAAAATTCGGCAAAAGATCTGCTCCCACATCATATGCTATAAGTGGTACCCCTCTTCAAACCGCTGCAATCATAGGAGACCCGAGTACTTACGTGCACAAATCAGTCATCATGTTTCTGTCTTTGTCAGGTAATCCTTGTAAATGGCCCAGTTAATTTCCAAGGGAAAGTCTTCAAGATCCAAGGAAGTCATCTTACCCCTGTACTCCTTCCTTATCAGGACCACCATCAAATATAGTGCCTCCATTGATATATACAAATCCAGGTATATCTCTCAACTGAAAAGGCACCAGTGATTTTTAACCAAATTATCTATCTGTCAGTACGGCAGCAAGCAAAAAGCCACGACTCAGGAAGGAATTGTTTTAGTTGCAGTTTAAATAAATTAATGTTATGTTTAGCCCTGATTGGTGCAGAGATTGTATTCCAGACTTTTGCTACACAGTGTGAATACAGGCTTTGACCACAGTTTTTGTAAGGCTTATAGATGTCAAGTATGTTTTTATCAAATATCGATGGTTACGATTTGAGAGATAGTGGTGGAGAATTCTACTTATAACAAGCAGGAAGTGAGATTAAATATAATTTTGTGTGCTAAGAGAAGTTTGGTATAAAAACAGTGATGTGTTCTGTGACTTGTATAAGCTGTAAATCTCACTAACTTGTAACACTGTTGTAGTTTATATTTTAGGGTGGCCTGGTAATTAGTCAAGATGGGAGAACCGTACAATGCAGAGAGTAGCTATGTAGTGGTAAGAATGACTGCTAGATGCAGTAAGGAATTTTTTGGCTGTATATAGCATTTCTATTTTTTTGTGATTTTTTTTTGTATATGGCTGTGTAGATGAAAGTCTTATTTGAGGCTGTCGTGTTGCAACCCCCTCTGCCATTTTGTATGGGACACTGCTTCAGTTGGAGTGTTGTTTACAGATGTTATTTTAAAGTTATGTTTCTCATAGGTAAGTGATTCAGAGTAAAGAAAATGAGTTTTGTTTTCTTTGGTTTAAGATGGAGTTTGTGGTTACAAAGCCAGTTTTCACTCGAGTTAAAGGCATATTGTTTAATGTTTTCTAGATTTTCTGAGAGGAAAAAAAGGAGGGGATCATCTGCATACTGTACAAGGGATGCTTATCATACAAAAGTATAAAGATTGTTTATAGATATTAACTAGAAGAGGACCAAGGACAGAGCCTTCGGGTACACCTGTAATGATGGGAGGATAAGGGGAAGGGTACAATTCCATGTGATCAAGGACAGAGCCTTCGGGTACACCTGTAATGATGGGAGGATAAGGGGAAGGGTACAATTCCATGTGACCAAGGACAGAGCCTTCGGGTACACCTGTAATGATGGGAGGATAAGGGGAAGGGTAGAATTCCATGTGACCAAGGACAGAGCCTTCGGGTACACCTGTAATGATGGGAGGATAAGGGGAAGGGTAGAATTCCATGTGACCAAGGACAGAGCCTTCAGGTACACCTGTAATAATGGGAGGATAAGGGGAAGGGTACAATTCCATGTGACCAAGGACAGAGCCTTCAGGTACACCTGTAATAATGGGAGGATAAGGGGAAGGGTAGAATTCCATGTGACCAAGGACAGAGCCTTCGGGTACACCTGTAATGATGGGAGGATAAGGGGAAGGGTAGAATTCCATGTGACCAAGGACAGAGTCTTCGGGTGCACCTGTAATGATGGGAGGATAAGGGGAAGGGTACAATTTGATGTGACCTAGGACAGAGCCTTCGGGTACACCTGTAATGATGGGAGGATAAGGGGAAGGGTACAATTCCATGTGACCAAGGACAGAGCCTTCAGGTACACCTGTAATGTTGGGGAGGATAAGTGGAAGAGTACATTTCCATGTGACTGCCTGGTAATGCTCTGACAACTAATCATTAAGCCACTGAAGAGTCGGTTGTGACATACTCATTGCGGACAGCTGCAGGACGAGGTTTTTATGACACACAGTGTAGAAAACTTTTGATAAGTCCAGGAATGAGATACAAGTTTACCTCTATCACTGTCTTTACATATGGCATCTTAAGTTAGGAGCTCAGTTATGCTATGGGCCGGTCTAAAACCATGTTGAATATTGGTTAGTAATTGTTCCTTTAAGAGATGCTGGAGTAGTTGTTTTTGGACAGAATTTTCCAGTATTATTTTTTTTGCAGGGGGTAAGATGGCAATGATTCTGAAATTGGATATTTGGGTAGTAGAAGTGCCACCTTTGTGGAGAGGAATGGTAATGACATTTTTTCCCAAATGATAATATAAGATTCCTGTATGGACCTCATTATAATGATGGAGAATGGATTTGCAGTAGTCAGTTGCAATTTTGAGGTATTCTTCCAGGAGGTCATCAGCAGAAGGTGAGCAAGGTTTAAGTTTGGACAATAACATTGTTATGTAGCAGATAGCAACTGGTTTTAGTGTGTGTGAGTGTGTGTGTGTGTGTGTGTGTGGGGGGGCGGGTGTTAGTGGTTAAGGTTAGACATGAATCGGGGGAGTCAGGAGAGGATTCATTTGTGACGGCACCCATGCTGTCAGTGAAATAGCAGTCAACCTGGTGGCTGTTTCTAAGGGAGACTTATTGGGACAAGAGTTAAGGACATCATTAGTTACTAGGTGTAGAATGTGTGTAATATATTTAGGGTGATATATATATATATATATATATAATTGTTTTGTAAACCAGAATTATATTGTTTCTTATCAAGATTAACTTGCCTTCTGGTAAGGTTACAAAGCTGTTTAAAGTGTTGTAGGTTTTGTGAAGTTTTAAGTTTCTGCCACTGTTTTCCATGACTTCTCTGTTTTTGCACAAGACTTCTCCTCTGATTGGTAAACCAAGGGGCAAAGTTAGATTTTTCTTTATTTCTATGCTGTGGTACAAGGCTGTTTAGAATGCTTAAAAAGGATGAATTGAAACTTTGTACTGCCTTATGTAGTGGCAAGGCTTTTAGAGTAGTCCGGTTAAGTGAGTTAGGAGCAGCTAAAAATTATTTGGGATTAAACTTTGACAAATTATGAGTATTTATGAGTATTTGTTTTTGCTGGTAAACATGGTATGGATAGGGAACATAACATTGACTTCCCTCTGTACTACTAATGGACAAATGCAGCTCCTTAATGCTTTATCTCATGCATGGGTCCCCTCAAATTATCTATGGTATGATCCCAGATTTTCTCATTAGGGGTAATAGATAATTCTCGACCATGAGGTCATCTATAACCAAATGAGATGTCATTTTGAACACAAAAAGGGAAATTGGCCAGGCTTACAATGGCCTGGAAAGGCAGCTAGCCTAGTACTTACATATGAGATTTGAACCTATGAGTAATATGTCTGATAGCATACATAGAACAATGATGATTACCGGATTTATGATGGGCTCCTGCTGCAGTGTAGAGCTGCAAGGATTAGGGAACAGAATCCAGTCAAGAATGGGACTAATGTCCAGGGATATGAAGTGATGAGATGTTTGAAGCCATGAAGGTAGATATTTAGAAGAAGGATAGTTGAAGTGAAAGTACATCACTTATGACTGTTTCATTGGTAATATTGTGTAAGATCCAGTAAAGAACCTCTTCAAGGGTGGATATTTTTTCCCTGGGGCATATATAGAACAATTATATAAAGGCATTGGTGGTCATTTAATTTTATCTAGGGGCTAAGTAGATGTCTTTCCACATCACTGTTGCATTATTCTTCCAGATGTACCATCATCAGAACTTCTTTGCTTCCAGTCCGAACGCCATCTTAGATCATCAGTCTGGATGCTCATTCGTCTGCTGGTTACTTTTTTTCTTATCACCTTTTTGACTTGTTCTGGTTGTTTCATGTCATCTAGAAAGGGGAAATGTCAGTGTGGGAGACGGATTCCCCCTGAGGATCATCATGAGCAGGGTTTGTTTTACATAGGAGCTTCCCACAACCATACGTCTTGTGCGATTTGCCAAGCTGTTGTCCTCAAGACATTGCATAGTCTACTTTCTTCCTTAGCTATTTATCTAGAAAAACAGTTATTTAAGCTGTTGGCTAGAAACAGTATGGAAGGATCTTCCCGGCCCAAGGGTCAGGCATCTGCGAAGAAGATGACCAAGAAAGCTGAGTCAGTCGGATTCTTCAGCTCTGCCACCACCACTGGATGTATCTCTTGAGGCTAGTGAAAACCGGGAGGACTGTCTGGTTTAGTTATTGGACTTCTCGCCACAACTGCTGCAGAGGCTAGCAAAGATCTGGGTTCATGAATGTCCATGGAGGCCTTGCAGATGTTCGCTTCAGGTGTTCAGGGGAGCCACAACTTGTAATTACCGAAGTGCCTAGTGGTGTTCCTCAGATTTTAGTAAGAGAAGAGATACTGACTACAATAATTGAATGTCATCAGGGGTCAGATCCTTCTAAGACTTTTTTAAGGCTGACGTCCCTTTAAAACCTAAGCAAAAAAACAAACATATTTGTCCTACTCCTAAATATCCTCAGAGTGAATGGAAACACTTCACTCAAGGCCTGTTAAATGCCCTCGTGGCTCTAAAGCCTCCACACGAAGCGTCTGTTTCTGGTCTTCTTTGGTCTTTTAACCCTCTTAAGAGGCCTAGGGAGCAAGATTCCTCTGATGATGCAGATTCTGGTGAAGAATCTCTGACTTTCACCTTTGGATTATGGTTCTGAGGAAGAAGAGTCTGTCAGTCCTGACTCTCCTTTTGAGGAGATTTCTTTTGGTGACACTGTTTCCCGAATGATGGAATTTTGTAAATGGGATTGTGCTATTGTACTATCAGCTTCTGCAAATGGAGTCTCCTAGCCCATCTGCTGTGTCACATGTTCTTGCTGCCTTGCTGGATGCTTTTTCCACTGCTTCTCGGGTTCCTGATTCCCAGCCCACTACTCCCACAAAAACTGATAGGTTTTATAAAGTGCCTGATGATTGTAAGTTTCTTTTATGCCCAAGGTGGTAAATGGGTTGTCTTTTAATCAGTCGATTCATTTGCCCACTTTTCCCTTCTCCTTAATCAGCTAGTGAGAAGGTTCTTCACACTTTGGATTTGCATAGACAAGAAAGATATTATTTGGATAAAACTAAAGCCATTCGTAAATCTGAGCAGCTTTTTGTTTCTTTTCATCCTAGGTTTTTAGAGTTGGCTGTTTCCAAGCAAACCATTTCTTTTTATATATCTAAAGCCATTTCTTTTTGTTTTTCCTTTTATGGGAAGAGCCTTCCTTCTGTTACAGCTCATTCTACTATGACTGTAACCTCTTCTGGTGCTTATTTCAAGGGTTTGGATACTAATTCTATTCCTGAGGCAGCTACCTGGGCTTCTGTGCATACTTTTACCTAGTACTATGTGTTGGATGTGATTTCTAGGGCCAGGGCCATTCGTCATGGCTTTCTGGAGGGCTCTGCTGGCCCACCCTCTTCCTAAGCTGTTGTACTCTCCCTATTGTAAAGATACTGCAACAGTGAAATGGAAGGACATGGTCAAGTTGTGTAAAATCTTACATTAATGGTAGATGTCCTTCCCTTCACTGTTGCAGTAGCCATTCCCTCCCTCCTCCCCGATCCTTTTTCCTTCTGGCTGTACTTGTTATTTACTAGTATTCTTGGACTGTCGTTCCTACTGGGGCTTTCCAGTTCTGAGGATGGTATGTCTGGAAATCACCACTATGCCCTACACAGTGCACGGGGAGCATACGTGTGACATATGGCGTACCCATTACAACCTAAAAGCTTTGGTATACTGGCTGGACATTAGGCTGCCTTAAGCAGGGAATCCCTATTGTAAAGAACTGCGGTGGTGGTGCTGCGGTAGCATTGTCGCCTCACAGTAACATGTCCTGTTCGATTCTCAGTTAGAGCGTCTTCTGTGTGGAGACATGCGTGAATGGGCGTACCTTCGTTGAAGGTTGTGCATCAGGGCCGGCAACTCGGCACATAAAAATCTACTGCCAATCATTAGCGGACCGGAGTTCCGCTGTGGCGACCCCTAACCGAGGAAGAAAGCCAAAAGACACAACAACAGCAACTGAAACAGGGAAGAGAAGGACATCTGGTGTTATGGTAAGATTTTACACAACTGTACTTTATGAATTATTTAATTCATGTACAGTTTTTGTAAGATGAGGAACTTTATTTATTTATTTATTTATTTATTTATTTAACATTTGTTGACCGGGAATGTCCGACTAGGTTCCACAGAGCCTGTTTTCAGCGGAGGCCCGGGGAGAAACGCTCCAGATGCATGTCTTTGGAATGTGGGAGGAAACCGGAGTACCCGGAGGAAACCCACGCGAACACAGGGAGAACATGCAAACTCCACACAGAAGGCACCCCAGCCGAGAATCGAACCGGAGAACCTCTTGCTGTGAGGCGACAACGTTAACCACTGCACCACTGTGTGTTAGGGTAGAGGATAGCTACCAGTCTAGCTTTTTTGTTTAGCCTGTCAGCTCTAATAATGCTGTATCCTGGGGAAGAATTTGTGTCTTTTTTATGAGGCTTTAGCCATGTCTCTGTAAGGGCAGTAATATAGGGTATATATTGAGAGATCCAGCCATGCAGTTCAGTGATTTTATTACAAATCTTATGCATATTTATGGAAATAAACTTTAGATGTCCTTCCTTATCACTGTTGCAGTAATTCTTTACTCTTGGGAAATCTTGCCATGGATAGTTGGAAGTCCAGCCTGCATACCGAAGCCTTTATATCTTCCAGGTGATGTACATCAGAAGTATGTCTTTTGTGCAAGGTGTAAGGTGCATATGTGATGTACGAGCGTCTAATCCTCAGAACAACTTTGCTGCCAGTCCAAATGCTATGCTTGAAATCAGTCTGCAAGTTGTCCAGCAAACTGGTTCCACTACCAAGCCTTCTATAGTGAAGTGCCCCATTGCGGTCTCTTCCTTTCTTTTTTTCTAACTATTGCCTTAGTTGACATTCATCCAGAAAGGGAAAATGTGAGTGGAGGAGGCAGATTCCCCATAAAGATAGACACGAACAGTGCTTTTTTGATCTGGTGCTACCCACAACCATACACAGTGTGAGATTTGTCCTTAAGACACTCACAGTTATGTATCGTCTCTTTCATTTACTTTGAGAACCAGCAATTGAAGCTTTTGTCTTAGGATCCCCAGGCCAAGTCCGCTTGGCCCAACATTTGGACACCGCTTAAAATGAAAGCTAAAAGGGTGAGGACTGATCTTGCTGCTCTCCAGCCTCCATCAGGTAGATGACCCAAGGACAGTCCAGTGCTGCTGTCAACTTCCTCTACCGTGACCCATTTGGAGGCCGAAATGGATCTATCTACTTACACATCCACTGAGGCTTGTCTACTTCTGATGCAGATGTGTAGGAAGGGAACCTGATTATTTCAGAGGGGCTTAGGGAGATTTCCCAAATACTTGTTAAGGAGGAGATGCCTAATACCCTCATTGAATCTAGTCTGAACCTCCTAGATGTGTTAAAGCTGTGGTCCTTTTAAAAAGAAGCAGAAGACTAGACATGTGGCCCCCTGTCCCCCAGGATCCCCAGCTGAACCTCCTAGATGTGTTAAAGCTGTGGTTCCTTTTAAAAAGAAGCAGCAGACTAGGCATGTGGCCCCTGACCCCCATGATCCCCAGCTGAACCTCCTAGATGTGTTAAAGCTGTGGTTCTTTTTAGAAAGAAGCAGAAGACTAGGCATGTGGCCCCTATCCCCCAGGATCCCCAGCTGAACCTCCTAGATGTGTTAAAGCCGTGGTTCCTTTTAAAAAGAAGCAGAAGACTAGGCATGTGGCCCCTGTCCCCCAGGATTCCCAGCTGAAAGTCCTAGATGTGTTAAAGCTGTGGTCCTTTTAAAAAGAAGCAGAAGACTAGACATGTGGCCCTTGTCCCCCAGGATCCCCAGCTGAACCTCCTAGATGTCTTAAAGCTGTGGTTCCTTTTAAAAAGAAGCAGAAGGCTAGGCATGTGGCCCCCGTCCCCCAGCATCCCCAGCTGAACCTCCCAGATGTGTTAAAGCTGTGGTCCTTTTAAAAAGAAGCAGAAAACTAGGCATGTGGCCCCTGTCCCCCAGGATCCCCAGAAAGAATAGCAGGATTTTATGCAGGGGCTTTTCAGTGCTCTTATGGCTCTTAATCCCCTCAAGGATTGTCTGTTCTTGTTTCTGTTTCTTGGTCTTTAACTCCTTCCAAATGTCTTAGGGACTCTGATTCCTCTGAAGAGTTAGACTCTGGCAAGGAGTCCTTGGCTTACTCCTCTCAGATCCACTCTCCCCTTGCCCTGAAGTCTGAGGAAGAAGAGCCACTTTCTTCTGACTCTCTTACGGGGGAGTCATCTTTGGGGGATATGTGGTTCTTATGATGGAGCACTTTAAGTAAGACTGTTCCCAGGTTTCTGATGTTCAAAAAATGTATTATGAACCCTTGCAAATAAATACTTGTCAGCCTTTTGCAGCCCCCTCTAGTGCTGGATGCCCTCATGGATAGTTTCACTACAGCTTCTCAGGATCCTGACTCTTAACCTCCTGCCCGTAAGAAACTGGACAGATGCTACAGAGTTCCTGAGAATCGACAGTTTTCATATAAAAAGCCCTTCCTCTGATCCTGCTGTTATTCTGTCGCTACCTATAAACCATCCAAGCTGCTGGCTTCTTCTAAGACTTTACCTTCTGATAAGGACAGCTGTGACATGGACAGATATGGTAAAAAAGTATATGCCCCTGCTATTTTAGCCTTCATGGCTATTAATTACCTGACCCATATGACTAGGTTTGTCCTAGCTGTTCTCTCCCAACTTGGGAGCATTCTGGCCGACTTGTCTGACTCTGAGGGTATGACTTCTGCCATTTTCCTTTTTAGTTCTGCTTCTCTGGTGGCTCGTCATTCTATTGAATGTGGATGCGATGCTGCTGATGCCTCCTCTAGGGCAGTTGTGTCTGGACATGTTATGAGGAGGTGGTGTTGGTAATGCTTTGTCAAGGTGCTAAGAGTTAAAAGCCTTCATTCCTTGATAAATGTATGTCTTTTTGACATCCAGATGCTCCTACACTCAGATTCCTCTTTCCTATAGGCTGAATTTTTCTTTTCCTGATTGGCAACAGATAACATCAGATGCTTGGGTTCTGTCCATTATCCAAATGGTTATTTTATGGATTTGAAGTCCCTACCTTCTTTCTCAGGCTTCCCTCAGTCTCCTCCTTGTTTGCCCCCCTTTTTCATTTGGTTCTACAGAATCTACTGGCTCAGGGAATCATCCAAGCTGTCCCCTTGTCTCAGCAAAGAACAGGATTTTATTCAAGGATGTTTATCTTTTTCACAGGAAGGAGGAGGTCGTGGACACTTATTCCTAGACATGTCTTTAAGGTTCCTTCTTTCAGAATGTTATCTCTTCAGTCACTTCAGACACTATTACCTCTCTTGCTTCCTTAACCTTTTCTGGTATCCCTGGATTTGAAGAACTATTGCTTCCACATTCCTATTTACCCTCTCTACAGGAATTTTTTTACATTTCTGTGTTTCCTTCCTCTCATTATCAGTTCTCTGCTTTGCCTTTTTATCTTTCTTCGGCTCAGAGGGTTTTTACCAAATGTCTGTCTCCTGTGTTAGCCTTCTACAGACGTCAAGGAATTCAGATATTCCCTTATTTGGATGACCTTTTGATTCAAGCCCCCTCTCAGCAGCTCCTGCTTCAGGATTTGCACTTCACTATACTCCTGTGTAGTGTGAGGTTTACACTCAGTCTGAAAAAGTCTGTCCCAACTCTCTCTTTGGACCAAGTGTTTTTGTGTTGCCGGATTCAGACCATCCCAAAGTTGGTTTGTCTTCCGTCTCCAAAGGTCCTCACTTTGGCTGCTTATTTCTAGTCTCTTCTTCCTTTTCCAGCCCTTCCTGCAAGGGAATTTCTCTGAGCTGTGAGCTACATGGCGTTCACTATTCCCGTGGTTCCTTTTGCCAAACTCCCCTAGGCTTTTCGTCTCCAGCACTGTCCCCCTCTGGAGTATCTGGTTCATCTCTTGCCTTGTCTCAAGCTTGAACTGCGCTGGTGGATTCTTCAGATTTCCTTGAATCCAGGTCTGCCTATTCAGGTTCCTGTGCATATTCAGGAGCCATACATGGATGCTTCCGATCATATTTGGGGAGCTCCTCCAACAGTCTAAAAGGTCTTTGGTCCCATCTGCAACTGCAGGCTATATCAACATCAAGGAGATGAGGGCTCTACTTCTAGCTCTCCAGGCTTGTCACTCCCTTTGGATTCCAGGTCCTTAAAGGTTTTTACAGACAATACTACAGTCATGTGGTACAGCAAAAAGCAAGTGGGCACAAAATCTTACCTTTTTTGCAGGCTGGCCCTTCAGGCTTGGAATTTTGCAGTCCACCATCACTTCATTCTTCAGGCAGTCTACATTCCTTCAGAGCACAGTCTGGTAGCAGATTCCAGGACAGGAGTCAGGAGACAGGAGCAGGTCTAGGACAGATCCTCACAAATGAATGCTTTACAAGGTGGTGTCTCTAAACATTGTACATCAGTGGGGTACTCCTCAAGTCCTGCACAACATCATATGAGACATGCCCAAAATCTCACTGGTGACTCACTTTTGCCCCATACAGCATCGGTTCTCCCTTCTGTTTCTTCTTGCCAGGGGCAATCATCACAATTTACTTCACAGGATGCATTTTCACAGAGAAGACAAGAGATCTTTAATTCACCCTTACTTACCCACCCTTCCGTTGACAGTCCAGGTGATAGGGTTTTGATTTCTTTTACACGCTTATTTTCTGAGAATGTGCTTTGGGGTTTGGAGGCCAGAAAACCCACTACTAAAACATTATGTGTGACTTAAATGGAAGAGATTTTCTATCTGATGTCTCAAACATGACCTAGACCATTTTTCTCTGGGGGTTTCTACTGTCCTTTATTATTTGTGTGAGTGGGTCAATTCTGGCTTGGCATATTCATCTGTTAAAGTTCATTGGTCAGCCATTTCCACTTATCTGCCTCTGAATCCACCTTTGGCTTCTGTTTTTAAAGTCAAACAATTTTTGAAAGGTGTCTTTCATATTCAGCCTCCAAGAGAGCCTATTCTTCCTTCTTAATTTTGTTCTAGAAAAATGAACCCAGTGCACTTTTGACCCTTCAGTTTCTTCTTCCCTGCAACATTGTACTTGGATGAGTGTGTTGTTGGTGGGTTTTACTTTTGCCAGGAGAGTCTCTAAACTTCTGGATTTCCAGCTTTCCTGGTTTTTCACAGGAACAGGGTGTCTCTTCATATCAATCCTTCTTTTATGCTCAAGGTGGTTAAGAATTTGTCCTTGAATCAATCCATTCATCTTCCATTCTCCACAGAATCCTAGTGAGAAGGGTTCTTCTCACCTTGGATTTACATAGACATATCAGATATTATTTGGACAAGACAAAACATATCAGGAAATCTGAGCAAGATTTAGTTTCCTTTCATGCCAGGAAATTGGGTTTGATGGTATTTAAGCAGACTATCTACTCCGCAATTTCTAAGACCATTTCTTTTTGCTGCACTCTTCACGGCAAACAGCTTTCCTCTTTTGTTTGTGCTCATTCTACCAGGGCAGTGGCCCCTTCTGGTGCTTTTTCTTTCAAGGGTCTGGATACTAGAGCCATTTTGGAAGCTGCTACTTGGTCTTCTGTTCACTTTTTCACTTGACATTATATGTTCAGTGTCATTTCTAGGGACAGGGCAGATTTTGTTAGGGCCATTCTTAATGGGTTTTTGGAGGGCACTTATGTGGCATCCTCCGCTCATACTATACAGTAGCTTTTGTCCATATACTGCAACAGTTATAAGGAAGGCACAGTGCAGTTGTGTAAAAGTCTACCATAACAGTAGATGCCCTACTTTTCGTTGTTGCAGTATTCTGTCCCTCCCTTTGCACCCCCTGTTATTTTCTGTTGCCTTCCTTCTGCCCAAGGGTTTCTTCTAACATCCTTTTCTCTTTTTTTCCATTCCTGGATGTGCTATTGCTTTCCTCCGGGATTGCTTCTCTTCTTGGTAACTTCTGAGAATTAGGTGCTCGTACATCATATATATGTCTTAGATCTTGCACGTAGGACATATGCTGATGTATAGTACCCAGAAGATGTAAAGGCTTTGAAATGCTAGCCAGAAGTTCAGCTAGCCTCAGTAAGATATCCCAAGAGTAAAGAATGTTGCAACAGTGAGAAGGAGAACATCTACTGTTATGGTGAGATCTTGCACAACTGTACTTTGTTTGGAGTTATCAGAGGTGACCAGAGGACGTGGAGGTGAGAGGGGAAAGAGTTGAAAGGAGGGCCTGGATCAGGGAGTATGGCACCCATCACCTAGTTACATTTTTGAAGCACACTGAAGAGAGTGAAGTGATTTTATAATGGTAAATTCTGTTTGCTTTGGTCTGGGCTGGTAATGAGGAATGGTGAAAATGTTCTATTAAAGTAAAGAGTAGGTGAGCTCTTAAACACCTGCGGAGCAATTTCTGGTGAAGAATTTTGGAGAGAATTGTTGAAATGGTGGCTTATGTTAGGTGAGGACATTTTGTGTGTGAGAGTAATTTGACAGCTTTTGAGGAGAGCAGGTGGTAGATGAAGCAAATCAATTAAAGTAGTGAAGAGCATGTTTACTTGTGATGAGATGGGGAGGCGATGAAGTTATAATATTGTTATGCAATGGGGAGGCGATCAAATTATAATCTTGTGATGAAATGGGGAGGCAATGAAGATGTAATCTTGTTATGAAATGGGGAGGTGATGAAGGTATAATCTTATGAGATGGGGAGGCGATGAAGTTATAATCTTGTTATGCAATGGGGAGGTGATGAAGTTATAATCTTGTGATGAGATGGGGAGGCGATGAAGGTGTAATCTTGTTATGAAATGGGAAGGTGATGAAGGTATCATCTTATGAGATGGGGACGTGATGAAGTTAGAATCTTGTGATGAGATGAGGAGGCGATGAAGGTGTAATCTTATGAAATGGGGAGGTGATGAAAGTATAATGTTATGAGATGGGGAGGTGATGAAGTTATAATCTTGTGATCAGATGGGGCGGCGATGATGTAGTGTTGTTTTGAGATGGGGAGGTGATGAAGTTATAATCTTGTGATGAGATGGGGAGGCAATGAAGGTGTAATCTTGTTATGAGATGTGGAAGCGATGAAGGTGTACTCATTATGAAATGGGGAGGTGATGAAGGTATAATCTTATGAGATGAGGAGGTGATGAAGTTATAATCTTGTGATCAGATGGGGAGATGATGAAGTTATAATCTTGTTATGAGATGAGGAGGTGATGAAGTTATAATCTTGTTATCAGATGGGGAGGTGTTGAAGTTATAATGTTGTTATGAGATGGGGAGGTGATGAAGTTATAATCTTGTTATGAGATGGGGAGGTGATGAAGTTATAATCTTGTTATCAGATGGGGAGGTGATGAAGTTATAATCTTGTTATGAGAGTATAATCTTGTTATGAGATGGGGAGGTGATGAAGTTATAATCTTGTTATGAGATGGGGAGGTGATGAAGTTATAATCTTGTTATGAGATGGGGAGGTGATGAAGTTATAATCTTATGATATGGGGAGACGATTAAGTTATAACCTTATGAGATGGGGATGGGGAGATGAAGTTATAATCTTATTATGAGACAGGAAGGAGATGAAGTTATAATTTTGTAATGAGATGGGGAGGCAATGAAGTTATAATCTTGTGATGAGATGGGAAATGGGACGAAGTTATCTTGTGATGAGATGAGGAAACGATGAAGTTATAATGTTGTTATGGAGAGGCGATGAAGTAATCTTGTGATGAGATGGAGAGGTGATGAAGTTGTAATCTTGTGATAAGATGGGAGGTGATGAAGTTATAGTCTTGTTTTGGGATGGGGAGGCAGTGAAGTTATAATCTTGTGATGAGATGGGGGGGCGATGAAATTATAATCTTATGATGAGATGGGAGATGATAAACTTATGAAGTTAGATACAATGATCTGTAGAGTGATAAGAACAGTGAGTGTGTTGGATAAGAAGTGAGACAGGCACAACTAAGAACTGAAGAGTATTTGTTGGTTAAGAGGTGATACAAAGTTGAGAATTAGAGACAGGAATTTGCAGTACTGAGTATGAGTAAGAATAAGTTGGTAAAGCAGAAAATGGGAAGATGGGAAGAGTTTATGTGAAGTTAGGAATAAAAATGAATTAGATGAAGTAAGGTTGTTTAAAAGAGCTGACAGGTCAGTTGGGAAAGGAAGAAGTAAGTTTTTAGATTAGAAGGGAAGGGAGTGCAGCAGTGCAAGGGAAGGAAAGGTGGCTATTTACTGTGCAGATACATTGGGAAAGACCATGTCAGAAGTACTGTAGCCGATGCTGCATTAAGAGAGGAGATTATTAATACTGTTATGATGGAAGGTAGGGGTTGGCTGAATATGTTTTTAAGCAGGTTTGTAATGTCATTAAAAAGTGGGTGGACAGCAGTGGGAATAAAAGTGTGGATCTGGGAGTTGGCTGGGGAGTTGGGAAAGGGAGGAGAACAAAACGGGCCACATCCTCAACATTAGAGGAAAACAGTCAGTCTGGGCTTGCTCAACTCACTGATTCTGCACACCCAGACCAATAAAGGGAAAAAGAGATGGCCTGAGACGTTTTGCTGTGGCTGTTGTAAGACAGAAACATGTATGTGTGAATTGAAGGAGACAGGATGAGAGATGGAAGGCAATGTCGTATTGCTATTATGTTTGAAATATGCATATGCTTTAGTTCTAACAACAGAAAACAAGGGATGGATTAAGGCGATTGCAATAAAGATCACAAAGCTGGTCTGCAGTTAAAATGAAGAGCAAGGGATTTTGTGAAATAAGAAGTGGAATGTCTTTCACAAGAATGGAAATAAAAACATTTGAGAGAGACATTTGGTGAGTTTGACGGCACCCAGCAGTGTAAACCTTGACATTAGATAATTATCACTGTTGAAGTGACACCCCGACCCCATGTCCAAAAAATGGGAAAAGGGGTTGTAGGTGGGTAGATGGATGGATATGGGGAGTATGAGATATAGAACAAATACAAAAATGTTATTGTGGTGGAAGGGTTTTATCATTTCAGAAAAAGACGCATATGTTGAGTAATTATGTGATAGGAAAAACAGAATATTTGGGGGGGGTTGTATATGTTTCCCACTCAAATGGAACTTTTTTTTTTTATTTTAGTTCTGTTTGGGACTGAAGGATACACATGGTGAGAAGAGGGATAATTTATGATAAAATACAAGAAAGCAGTTTGAATAAAAAAAATCAAGTGGTGCATTTAGCATCCTTGTATTTATTTTGTGTAATGAGAAAATAATGATAGATAACATGTATGAAAAAATATAAAAATATATGGGAAGAAAAACAACAGGAAAAGAAAACAGGATAGAATGGAAGAAAAATACGAGAATTGATCTTTCATCATTTGCATCTGAACCCTCCTGTCCTGTCGTCATTATCCCTAAATGAGTTTGGAGCTTGTAATTTTCTCTTGCGCTTCTACTTCCTTATTGTTGTTTTTTTCCCCTACCTCTTTGTGCTTGCCAAATTCTTGAGGGAGAGTTCAAATTTGTCCCAGTTTTACTGCTATCATCTTTGCGCTGTTGTCTAATCCATTTAATAGTTTCAGCCATTCCTTAAAAAGCTGACTTTCAGTAGCTGTGTTGGAAAATACCAGCACTGTTCGTCTTTCTTCTCTTATCTCTTCCTGCAGCGGTTCTTGATCTGATATTAGTGTAGGTTGTGTCACATGATGATGGATTAAACCTGTATGTTGTTTGACAAAGTAGTTTATTAGAGAGCCATCTGTCTAGCCTGGCCTCATTTTTATATTGCTGGAAGTAATATGCAAGGTCTATTCATCCCAGCCCTAACTACATAATATCTTGCAGCTCAAGCATTTTAGTAGATTTTCCTAAACATTTCCCTTGTTTTGAAATGCTGTACTTTCTTGGATCTCTAGGTACACATTCACTACTAATTTTCAGTCTCCAGCAGCCATTAAACTATGTTGGTAACGGATTTTCTTCCATTTCAGTCTCTTGTTTTTGATGAGTCATTTGTACATGCCAATGTCAGACACTTCCCTTAACGGTAACCTGTGTACCTGCCCTGCCTGTATTGTTCACCTCTGCTATTTTCATGGCTATCTCCCTTCATTATCATTATTATGAAACTTCTCTTCCTGGCTGTCCCACAGTCTGTGAAATACTCCTCCCTTCTTCTCTTAATTAAGGTTTCGTGTTCCGCAGCACCTAAATGCTTTTTTTGTAGCATAATTATTTGTGCCTTGCTTTTTTATGTATGTTAACACCTTTCCTTTATTAGCCACACAAATTAGGCCTTTACATTCGTTTGTTAGGTATTGAGCGGCTAGTACTTGTTAATACACTCTGTGAGCATTGTCCTGAGTATCAGCTCTCTTTTGCTATGCTCTCTTTTCTGTGATCTCTTTTAGGTATTGAGTGGCTAGTACTTGTTAATACACTCTCTGAGCATTGTCCTGAGTATCAGCTCTCTTTTGCTATGCTCTCTTTTCTGTGATCTCTTTTAGGTATTGAGTGGCTCGTACTTGTTAATACACTCTGTGAGCATTGTCCTGAGTATCAGCTCTCTTTTGCTATGCTCTCTTTTCTGTGATCTCTTTTAGGTATTGAGTGGCTAGTACTTGTTAATACACTCTCTGAGCATTGTCCTGAGTATCAGCTCTCTTTTGCTATGCTCTCTTTTCTGTGATCTCTTTTAGGTATTGAGTGGCTAGTACTTGTTAATACACTCTCTGAGCATTGTCCTGAGTATCAGCTCTCTTTTGCTATGCTCTCTTTTCTGTGATCTCTTCAATTCTGCTATGCCTTATTCATTCTAACATATATTGATGTAAACTTTGATGCTTACTCTCTTTATTTTTGCCATTAGAAATATTAATCCCCCCCCCCCAAAAAAAAATGTTAGCATTCCTTTACAAACTGTATGACCCTCTGGTACATTATCACCAACTTCCTTCTTTGTAGCTCCCACTCCATAAAAGTGACCAAACAGTATTAGTCTTTTTTGCATAATCAGCATTCATATTATTCCATGTTCACTGTATATGAGCTTCTTCACTCTTTCCAGGTTTCAGTATATATTTGTAATGCTTCCTTTCTCCCACCCCCCAAAAAAAAACAATAATTATTTTTGCTTTGTGTTTGCCAGGGTAATTTACTTCTTCCATTCCATACAACTTTTCCATTGCCATTTTACCCATATTTGTCTCATTTCTCTGCTGAACTGGGAGTAACATATTCGCAAATACTTGCTGTAAAGTTTCCTTGTAAATATGCAGCTACCTGCCCATCTTGGTCTATACAACTGAGAATAGCTCTTTTTTTGTTTAGCTCTCACACATAAGTGTTTACATCGGAAGGGTTCCCCACCTGTATGCATCACGCTGCTTTATTGTCCCGTGGGGTCTTTTCCACTCATGATTAAGACACCCTCTGGTTAGCTCTACTGTTCCACTGAATGCATGCTTCTTTATTGTCCCGTGGGGTCTTTTCCACTCATGATTAAGACACCCTCTGGTTAGCTCTATTGTTCCACTGAACGGGTAGTAATGATCACACACACACACACTATGTAGAAATGCTTTTAGTGTTTTTTTGAGGTTCACTCCATCATATATATATATTTATGGATCTATAGTTTCAAACTTCATTTAATTTCTTTGATCTGCTTTCTAATTTCCCCTAAAAGTTAATTATAGTATTGTACCATGTAGATTTAGATCACAACACACTGGTCATACCTTCTATAATTAATTGTTTGCATCTGTAGCTGCCTTATCTTTTACTAAATGCATTTGCCAGTGGGAAAACAGCTAATAATGATGCACATGCTAGTAAGAACCCTTTTAAATTTCACTCAAAGCACACTGGTCAAACATGAGAAATATTACTTACTTGCACCTGTTTACTTCTTGATTCTAGATAAAAGCAGAATGAATTGGAAAAATAAATAGCTAATAATAATAGCAGATACAAGAACGAACTACCATTTTTAAACCTTTCATCAATTTCTTTTGTGTTTCAAGCCCTTTTGCATAAAGCCTTGCCTATTGCTTAACCTAAGGTCATTAATCTAGACATCTACCTCTGTAAACAGGGGAGTGTATATTTTAATTCTGTGTGTATGATCAGTAGTCTTTTACAGTCCCCAGCAGTCCAACATCACAACATTATATTAACTTTACTTGGATTTTTTCCCCAACCTTCCTTATCCTGTTAGTGAAAATCCTGGACACATTGCAATTAAGAAAAAAAATACATTCTTACTTTAACTCTTTTACTTTAGGATGGTGCAGTGGTGCAGCAGTAGTGTTGTTGCCTCACAGCAGGAGGTTCTCTGGTTTGATTCTCAGCTGGAATGACGACTATGTGGAGTCTGCATGTCCTCCCTGCATTCATGTTGGTTCCTCCAGGTGCGCCGCTTTCCTCTCTCTCATATCACAAAGACATGCGTCTGGAGAATTTCTACCCAAGCTTCTGCTGAAAAGTGGCTGTGTTCCCAGTCGGACTTTCCCAGTAAGCAAATGTTAAATAAGTACTAAACTCACTCAAGCCTAAAATGCCTTTTTGTATGCTTCCAGTTCATATCCTTACCTCCTTATTGCATACAGAGCTTGTTTGGTCTGGCTGTTTTAACTAAGTGACTTGCGAGCTAGTAATAGGAAACATTAGAAATGACAAGGAGTTAACAAAAATAAGATGAAGATTGTTAGCCTAGGATGTCCTCCAGTAGAGAACTGAATCCTTCTAACTTATTATTCATATTTTCATATTTATGTTTGTTTTTCGGAACTGAGAGTCCTACATTGAGGTATATGATGTAAAGCACCAGTGTGGGAGACAGGACAATTCACTGGAAATGTTGTTTGTTTATTGCACTATTCTGGCAATATTGCTAGTTTGTTAGTAATTATGAAATTATCAATACTTCCATATGTACTTAATACTTCAGAAGCCAAGTGACTTAAAACTGTTGAATGACATTAGGTAAAACCTTACATATTGTTGAAGAATACTTTCTTTAGTCCATGTCCTGATAAGTCACCAGCAGAGACTGCCAACATATTCAACACCTACTTTATTGAATCTATTTCCAAACTATTTAACCCTAACCCTTCAAACAACACTTCTAATCTCCCTGAACCCCCCGTAACTACTAACACTGAAAACTCCTTCTCTTTCAAGCTTGTTCCCACTAACTGCATCAAAACTTTACTCTCTAAGCTGAAGCCATGCTTTGTATCTGCAGACAATATCCCTTCATACTTTCTCCAAACTGCTGCGTACTCCCTTGCCTTGCCTGTGTCTATCCTAATAAATCGCTCAATCTCTGAGTCTAAAGTTCCATTTATCTGGAAACAGTTTTACACTCTTCCTATTCATAAAGGAGGTAACATCACAGAAATCTCTAATTTCAGACCTATTGCTATTCTCTCTCCTCCCCTCTCTCATAAGTCCTCAAGAAATGTATACATAAGCAAGTTATGCTTTATCTCACAGGAAAAACTTCTCACTCCTACACAGCATGGTTTCCGTTCCAAGCACAGTACTACCACAGCTCGAGTATCCTTCCTCAACACTATTTCTCTAGCCAAAGACGATCACAAACTCGTATCTTGCTTATATCTTGACCTATCAAAGGCTTTTGACACTGTCTTTCAATCTTTGCTACATAAACTTACAGACCTTAACTTCTCCCCTGGGACAGTCGCATGGTTCTCTAGCTATTTCACTGACAGGCAGCAGTCAGTGAGATGGGACTTAACACTATCTACTCCCCTTCCAGTAAGAACAGGTGTTCCCCAAGGATCTATTTTTGGACCTCTACTATTTAATATCTTCACCAACTCACTTTACTCCTCTTGTCCTCTGTCTGTCATTATCCAATATGCAGATGATTCCACAGTCATCACTATTGCTACCTCACCCTCTGAACTCCAAACTAATACCCAGAGAACTTTTAACTCAGTAGAGGCACGGCTCACAAATAACCAGCTCATCCTCAACCCTAAAAAAAAAAATTGCTACTTTTTCTTCCCAAATCAATTAACCACATCAAGCCTTCCTTCTCCATAACATCCCTAAACAATACCCCTATAGAGGTCGAATCTAGCACAAAACTACTTGACATTATCATAGACAATCAACTAAAATTTGATCTACACATTAATAATTTCATCAGAAAAACCCATCAGAAGCTAGGACTTCTGTACAGGAATAACAAATTCTTCACCCCTGAAGCTAGGATTACTCTTTTTTCATGCCTACCTTCTACCTTGCTTAACTTACTGCTCCCAAGTCTGATCTCCTCTCTTCTCACCAAACTAGAATCGACCTATCACAAGATAGCTAGATTTGCAGCTCAACAAACATATAAATCTCACAACTGTCTCTCCCTAAAATACCTGAAATGGCTTGAACTACCACCTGTTTCTCCAATCTCAGATCCAAGTTATACACTCCATTCTAGATCAGCCAGTTTTCTGCCCAGCCTTATCATCCCTCATCTCCCTCTGTTTCCCTATCAAACATCTTCAAAGTGCAAACCAAGAACTATTAGCTGTTTGCAAACCTAAATCTAAGACAGGCTGCAACTTCTACAACTATATCACCCCTCTATTGCAATGGAACAAACTCCCACTAGAAATAAGGAACTTTACTCATCCCAAACAATTTAAGCTAGCTACTAAAGACTACTTCATAAAACACTGGACCTGCCACTGTTCGCACCCTCCCTGATTATAACCAACCAACACAGTCCTGTTTTACTGTTATATACCATTCCTTCTATGTAACTTCTAAAACGTTTCCTAAAAATCTGCTTTTTTACTTTAGGTTAACAAAAAAAAAACTACAGCATGTTTGCTTCTCATGCTGTGCCTTCTAACATGCTGAGGTTTATTGTTTAACTTTGTAACTATTGATGTTAGAATTGTAACTTATTGAATATCTCTTTATTAATTTTGTATGTTCTGGAGCTTTTCCTCCCTGGACCTCCGATGAAAAGGGGCTTTGACTCGGTCAGACACTCCCGGTCAACAAATGTAAAATAAAAAATAAATACATTTAATATTTGCCCTGTAAGATGCACATCTTGAGAAATATCCAGCATTATTTGTACTGCTAATTAAACAATTAAACATATGTTTCCTGTTTTTGTAAATGTCTCAGTAAGCATTACACTTACTGAGGAATTTCTTGTTGTCATGAGAAAACTGATGTCTAGTTAACAAAAATCTTCTAGCAATATATGCATATGTTATATAGTTTTCAGTGTATAAAAGTTTGTAAAAGTTTAGAAAAGATATTGTGGGATTTGTGTGCATTATAATATATTACAGTATTTATGGAAAATACTAAGTGCCAGATTCAATAAAACCTACACCAAGTGTACACGATATGTATTCAGTAAAATTCTTAGCGCATTTTTTGTGCTTTCTAGTCACTCAGAAAGATTACACTAAGTGTACATGTAGTCTACACTTTGGGGTAACCTTTATGAATCCCCATCACTATTTAAAGTTGCAAGAATATCAGTGGGTAAACTAAAATTAGGAGGAAGAAGGTGTGCAGTATGTCTGTGTTGTTTCTTCCTCACAACAGTGTACACTTAGTGTTTGCTTTATTGAATCTGGCCCTATGTGTGATGATGTGAGGTAGTGCCAGTTTTGCCAGAGAGAGTACAGCAGTGCAAGTTTAACATATTCCAGCATAGCTAGCTGGAGTTTTGTAAAGAAGTTTGTCATTTGTGTATCAAACTGATTTGTCGAGATGCTTGTGTTAAAAATGTATTTATAGAGATGCTTGTGTTAAAAATGTATCAACAGTGGGTCCTGCTGGACAGAAAGGAAATCTACATGTATGTCAGGCTGTATTGTATAAACTGCTGAAATGTATATATGTTAACTTTATTTTGCTTTTGCTGCCTGTTCTTAAAAGTACTTAATTGCATTTATGCTGCTACTTTTATTACTGCTTGTTAGTAGCCTGATTAAATTGTAACTTTTATTCTAAGCCTTTGGTTTAAGCACTTAGGCTTCAGACCAGTTGTTTTACATTAAGAAGGTTTGTGGTCTGCACTGTTGTGGCAGGACAGGTAGCTTACATCCTTCTAAGTTGGGAGTTGCTGATTGAAGGCTTACTGTCTGTTATTTTAAAAGTGTATTAGTTCTGGTTTAAGCACTTAGGCTTCGGGCAGGTTATTTTACATTAAGAAGGTGTAGCCTGCACTCTTGTAGGAGGAGAGGGAAGATTCTGCCCTTCTGAGCTGGGAGTTTCTGGTTAAAAGCTTATTGTGCCTGCTAATTTGAACTGTTTCTTTCTGAATTTGGTACGCCTTGTTTGCTGTAGCATAGACTAGATTCAGACCTGCTGAATCTAGCTTTGTTTGTATAACTTGAGCACTAATCCAGGCCATCTTTTTTGGAGAAGGTTCCCCTGCACCCTAGTGGCAGGAGTGTGCCGTTAGAACTTTGCTGATCGAAGACTGCTGGAATGGGGCTCAGTTTTTAACATTTTATTGGATAATTGGTTCAAATCAGTTTGCTCATTTGCTACTGTTATATTAAAAAAATGCACTTTATGCATCGCTGCTTAGCTAGGGTTAAACTATTCCCGGCACCATAAAGTCTGCTCTTCAAATTTTCCGTTAGAACTAAAAATTTTTTAGTTTTAGCACTCAAATCTGTTTCTTTGAGCTCAGCACTTATTCAGAACTCATTGTAAGCACTAAATAAGCTACAAATTACTACAGCACTCAACTTTCCTCACTTGTCTAGAGGAAAACAGTTTTTAGTACTTAATAAATAAGCAGCAATCCAGTCATGTCTAATGGTCAGCTCGTGGTGTTTTTTCCTGTCTACCTGATGAATCTGGGCATCGTGGGGCAATGCAGAAATTACCTCATGTACACAGACAACCCTCTCCTCCTACCATCCAACACTACAACCTGCGAGAGATGCACTTATATAGCCAAACTAGAAGCAAAGCTCTCTTCACCCAAGACTGGACTAGACAGTCAAGAGAAGAAGGTAAACACTTGCACCACACCACACTCATCACATAGTCCCTCAAAACCTACACCACCACAGCACACACATAGAAACACAAAACACACGCTTACATTCACGGAGGCTTGCAATAAAAATCTGCTCAAGCAACAGATACCTCCAAAGCAGAAACACAAGCAACCTCCACCCCCCTCAACACAACCCAAATGACACATAGCCCACAAGCTCAGTGTGCCACTCAACCGCAGCCCACAAGGCATAACAACGTACCCAGCACTCTAGTCATAGGTGACTATATAGTCAGTCACACTGATGTTCCACTCACCAGGCTAAACAAGGAGAAAGCTACTGTCAGCTATATGTCGAGTGCCAGGATCTGCCACTTAACGCATGCACTCAGTTCACTCCACAACAAGTACAAATATGGCTCCATCATTGTCCATGTTGGTGTGAATGACCTGAGACGTACCTCCCTGGACTATGTGAAAAGAGACATGAAGGAGCTCTCTGATCTTGTAGCCCAGGCAGGTATGGCCCTAGCCCTGAGTAGCATCCTGCCATCACCCAGAATGATACCACAGTACAAGGACAAAATGATTGACTTTAACAATTGGCTAAGCTTCTGGTGTCATTCTAAGGGGATCCAGTATCTGTCTGCCTGGGATGACATGATCGACAGACCATGACTCTTTGCCAGAGATGGCCTGCACCTGTCGCCCTTGGGATTCTGGATACTGGCTAAGGCTCTTGCCAACTCTATAGTGCCTTTTTTAGGCAAGGTTCAAATGACAAATTCACCACCATAACAGGTGAAAGCAAGCAAAATTTGAGGGTAATGCTACTCAATGCTAGAAGTCTAAACCTCAAAATGCACTCACTCGAGGCACTCCTTAAAATGGAGAACATCAACATCTGTGCAGTGACCGAGACCTGGTTCAAGGCTCCAGAGAGCACCCCTGCATTACCAGGCTATAATTTATGCCACACCTTTCGGCCACCTAACCTGTACCGAAACACTAAAGGCGGAGGCGTGTCCATATTCATTAAGGATATCCACACCTCCAGGCTAGTTGCTCAGCATAATGCGCCCGAGATTATCCAAGTGCAACTAACTCTGGGCAAGACCGCAATCCAAATTGTAACTTGCTACAGACCCCCACCATGCCCCAGGATTCCCACCCCTCATTTCTTGATACACTGGAAAATGTTAGGGTACAGCCCAGCACCCTCATAATGGGCGATTTCAACTACCCCACCATTAACTGGGAAAACTACTCGTGTACCAACTCTTTTGCTCAACGTTTTCTGGAATTCATAAATTCCAATGCCTTGGATCACCTTATCCACACCCCCACCAGGGGCAGCAATATCCTAGACCTGGGAAGTAAATAGTGTGGGAAGAAATAGCCAGGGAATTCTTATGGCTAGGCTTGCATAGGCCCTAGGGCTGATAGCTTAGTACCAACCTATGAACCTATGGTCATTACCAACATGGGTGACCGATGTTCCACACCAGAGGTCAGTTCCTCTTTGGTTAGATCTGACTACAAGCTAATCACCCTAGACATCCACATCCCACCCCCACACCCACCCCCCCATTAGGGAAACCACCATAAAAAATTTCTCCAAAGCCAACTTCACGCTTCTTAAGACAGAAGTGGCAAACTTCACGACACCCATGCAGATGGACAATAGAGGTACAACTGTTGAATCCTACACAAATGCACTTTATAAGCATTTACAAAAGTGCATGGATCGGGCTATCCCTAACAGAACCAAGATGCTATCCTCCAAAAAGGAAGCCAATCTGGTGGTCCCCTGCCATAAATAAACTTTACAACAGAAGAAAGAAACTGTTGCAAAAAAGAGTAAAATCCCATGATTGGAGGAAGTACCTGGTCAGCCTCAGTAAGAAGCTGAGATCTGTCATAAAATCCAAATCTAGTTATGAAAACAAAATTGCCATTGATTGTAAACCCAACCACAAAGCATTCTATAGCTATGTCAAGACTCTTAATGGCAACACTGAGATCTACTGTGAGTTACAGAACAATGGCACTAAATATAGAGAACCATCTGATATTGCCAACATCCTTGCATATAGGTTCAGATTTAACTTTACGCCCCTCTCACCCCCTAAAGGTCCCATCTCTATACTGGAAGAATGCAGAGTTCCTGTAATCATGGCTGCACAGGTAAAAACCACACTCTCCTAAGCCAAGAACACAGCATCCATGGGACCTGACAACATCCCAGGCTGCATTCTACATGAACTACAGAATGAACAGGCACCCCACCTAAGTACCATGTTGAGTCATAGCCTCACCTCAGGCTTTGTGCCCACTGAATGGCACACAGGAATCATTTTCTCACTCAACAAAGTGGCACACAGGAACGGTTTTCCCACTCCAGAAAAGGGGAGGCACCATGGATGCCGAGAACTACCTCCCCATTAGCCTGGTCTGCAAGGCCATGGAATGTATCATCGTGGAATTTATAAACAAAGACATTGGTAATCACCAAACTCTGGACCCCACCCTGTTCGGGTTTGTAAAAGGTAGATCATGTCTCCTAAACCTGATAGACTTCTTTGAAGCAGTCACCAGAGCCATAGATGAGATAAGGTGGTTCACACAGCCTATCTAGATCTCGTCAAGGCTTTCAACACCACCCCCCACAATGGAATTATAGATAAACTCACTAAACTAGGTATAAATCCCTATGTCACAAGATGGGTTGCCAACTGGCTCACTGACAGAACCCACACTGTGAAAGTAGCAGACTCAAAATCCGACTTCAGACCAATGACAAGTGGAGTACCACAGGGTTCAGTCCCAGGTCCTCTCCTGTTTGGTATCTACATCTCAGAAGTACAGGCTAACACAGAAGGTCTTTGGCTAACAAAGTTTGCAGATGACTGCAAACTAGGAGCCATAATTGAAACTCCTAACTATGTGGACATCCTACAAATGGGCCTCACTGAGACCGATGCCTGGTGTCAAAGCCATGGCCACAAGCTCAATGCAAAAAGGTGCATTGTCATCCCTTTGGTAAAAACTCTGTAGCCATGAACTACCACATAGGTGGTAGTGTACTTAACACAGAAAGTATGATAAGAGACCTTGGGACCCAGGTGGACAGTAGTCTCTCCTTTGATAATCACATTGCAACAGTAGTCAGGAAATCCTTCTATGTGGCACACCTCATCACAAAAGGTTTCTCATCCAGGAAAAAAGAGGTCATTGTTCCCCTCTACTCGTCACTCATTAGACCCATTATAGAGTACAGTGCCCCTTTTGGTATGTACCTCACACGACTTCTACAACAACTGGAAAGGCCACAGAAATACCTCACAAAGAGGATTACCGGCCTCAAACAGATGCCCTACACAGACCATCTCAAAAAACTACAGCTTTACTCCATTGCATATTTCCTACTCAGAGGCGATCTCTGCCTAACACACAAAGCTATGTGAAACCCAGAGCTGTTGGACATGCTCCATTTAAAGAAATCCCAGTCCCTCCAAGCTACACGCTCTAGGGACTTAAACCTTGTCACCACAATAAACAGAACATGCTGGAGGGATAGATTCCTGTCCCAGAGACTTCCCATACTCTGGAACAAACTGCCTATCTATTTCAAACAAAGCTCCTCATTAGCACTCCAAGAAAATTCTTGATGATTGGATGGGAGATGGGAAATTCACCCCGGGGATCACTTCTATGGCTCTGCTCGACAGGAGCACAGGAAAATAATTTTCTTGGGTGATGAAAGCCAGGGTACCTTTTTGGCTGGGCTTATATAGGCCCTAGGGCCAATAGCCTAGTACCTTCCTGTGAACAAGAGGATACTGGAAAGGAAGGAGTCAAGCTTAGCCCAGCATACCTTAACAAAAATAGCTTGAAATTAAATTACTTGGTTTAGGCCATAAAGGTTTTATCTCACAGGCCTGAATGCAGCCAGAGACACAATGCCTGATCTGGGGTCCTGCTCTTATTGTCCTTAGTAGTGAACTAATTGCTACCTTGAGGTGACAGAGAATGTCTGGTTAGTCTCTACAAGAAGAATTGTTTTACAGTCTACAGATGTCTTAGCAAAGTTGTAGGTGTGTATTGTGACACATCTGTACTAGATTCTGGTTCAGGTTGTAGTCAAGGGGTACTGTGGTAACCACAGAATCAGATAACCAGATGTGATATCATTCTGTAGCCAGCACTAAAGTTACTTTAGATATTAGTGAGATATGTGATAGTGACACTCAGCACTGTGTTTTGGAACTGACAAAAACCACTCACTGACTTCATCTTGCCTTGCTTTAGCAAGTAACCAGGGAATTGTAAATCTTCAGTCAGTTAGGAAAATAGTGATATTATCTAAAAGTATTGTTCTTCTGTATATGTGGGCAGCCACGCTGTTGCAGCCGTTAGCGTTGCCACCTCACAGCAAGAGGTTCTCTGGTCCTTTGCTGGGGTGCCTTCCATACAGAGTCTGCATGTCCTCCCTGTGGTCGCATGGGTTTCCTCCCACATCCCAAAGACATGCTATAGGTGGATTGGGCACACTAAATTGGCCCTAGGCATGAGTGCATGCGTTCATGTGCTTTCTGTGGAAGGTTGGGCACTGGGCTGGCAAGTCAGCACCGTAAAACTCCACTGCCAATCAAGGGCAGACAGGTGATCTGCTGTGGCGACCCCTAACTGGGAAAAGCCAAAAGAAGAAGAGGATTGTTCTTCTGTATATGTCTGAGTCTTTCCTTATGTGTTATTTTTTTATATTACTACTAAAAACCCTACAGATCATCAAAACTTCCGACAACTTAGAAATATTGCAAAAAAACTGACCCTCCTTGATCAAAAAAACTTCTACCTTCAATATCAACAAAACCAAAATCATAACACCAAAAATTTCTGGACAGGAATCAATAAACTGCTCCTTCCAGGGAATACCAAAACACCCACTCCTGCTAACCTAGCCCAGACCCCTCCCACTACAATAGCCAACACTTTTAACAACTTCTTCTCTGAAACAGTCACCTCACTAGCAAAAACTCTGGTTCCCCCCGCCTCCCTTCAAAAGACCTCTCCTCTTACCAACAGCCCCACTCTAAAACTTGACATAGTCTCCACAACCTATATACATAAGCTACTCTCAAAACTCAAACCATGTACTCCTTCTGCCGACCAACTTCCAGCTGACTATCTCCAACTAGCTGCTGCTGAACTAGCTTACCCAGTCTCCATCTTAATCAACAGAACAATAACCGAATCTACTATTCCTTCCCTCTGGAAAGTTTCCCACATTATTCCACTGCACAAAGGAGGTAACACTAATGAACTATCTAATTTCCGCCCTATAGCCTTACTATCGCCACTATCTAAAATTATGGAATGCTGTATTCACCATCAACTTCTTAACCACCTTCTACTAAATAACCTTCTTGCAGACTCCCAACATGGTTTTAGACCTTTTCATAGTACTTCTACTGCTCTCCTCTCCTTCACAGACACTATCAACAAAAATCACAATAACAACCTTTACTCCTCAGCTTTATTTCTTGACCTCTCTAAAGCCTTTGATATGGTGAATCATAAACTTCTGCTAGGCACTCTACAATCTCTTTCTCTTGACTCTTTAACTTTGCGCTGGTTTGACTCATATCTGACAGAAAGAAAACAGGCAGTCCTTTGGGAAAACCACCTATCTTCTCAGCTCCCAGTCCTAATAGGGGTCCCCCAAGGATCCATCTTAGGCCCCCTTCTCTTCTCTATATTTATAAATAACCTGTCCTCCTCTCTCCCAACATCCACATGTATTCAGTATGCAGATGATTCAACTCTCGTCTGTTCTGCTGCATCTCCAGCTGAACTTTATTCCTCCACCCAAAAAGTCTTCACAGCAGCAGAAAACTGGTTCCAACATATCTGTCTCCTCCTTAATCCCAAAAAAAACAAATTACTCATATTCTCTCCAACCCTTAAGTCAGCCCCTCTATCCTTTTCTATTACATCTACCAACGGTACTATCATCTCACCTGACTTATCCACTAAACTACTAGGTGTAATAATAAATAATCAAGTGAACTTTGACGCCCATATTGACCTTACTATCAAAACTGTTAATAAAAAGATAGGAGCCCTCTACAGACTTAAGCCTTTTCTAACAACAACTGCTAAAGTGTCCCTAGCCCAAACTCATCTCATCTCCACATTACTATACGCCTCCCCAACTTTTATCAACCTCTCTAAATCTAACCTTCAGAAACTTGCCACGGTCTACCACAGCATTGCTAGGTTTGCTACAGGTTCCCCATTTCGCACACATCATTGTGTTAATCTCAAAATGCTTGATTGGCTTGAACTTCAACATCTTATTCTATTACATCAATTAGTCATCACATATAAAATTCTCCATTACCCTACTAATACACCCATACTCAATAACCTTGTGGCCTCCTACAAGAATCTCTCTTCCCTTCGCTCTGCAAACAAACTGCTAGTAGCCACTCTCAAGTCACACAATAAGGCAGGCGACTCCTTGTTCACCAATACTATTGGCCTATACTGGAATAAACTCCCCACAGAATTGACTACTTTGGGCTCATCACAACTTTTCAAGAAACAACTAAGAAACTATCTCAAATCACACTGGTTATGCCCTTGCTTGAATCCAGACTGACCTCCCCTCTAACTTTCTTTATACTTCTCTTCATTACTTCTCCTTCTTCTCTCAATACTAGCCCCCTGTAGCTCGCCTATCTCTCAAATAGACTTTCTTTTTTCTCTACAAGGTCATTTTCTCCTTTTATAAGATATATTACTGCAACATGTCATCTCACCTTGTTTTTAAACCTATTAATCATCCCTGCTGTGCAATTTCTGTTTCCTAGAACTAGTGCCCAGGCACTAATTGTTTATCATAATTCTTAATATTGTAAATATTTTTGATTCTTATAGTTGTTATGAAAAAATATGGGATCATGGATCCCTTCTGTATTTCTCCTTTGTTTTGTTTACCTATCTTAACGTGCTACTGTAAATGTAACTACACTACATTGAATTTGTTCTTTACATTCTTATAATTTTTGTTTCTTTTGTTTCTTTTATTGTCCTTTTTGAATGTTTTTACTAGTATATAGTGGAGCTTTTCTCCTCGGGCCTCTGCTGAAAATGGTCATGTATCCAGCCAGACTAGCCCGGTCAACAAATGTAAAATAAATAAATAAATAAATAAAATAAATATTCCCTGTGAATTGAAACTCTGGTGTTTATTGTAAATAGATATTCAGTATTTTCATGTTTTCTATTTTATTTATTATTAAATGTATCTAAACCTTTCATTGTGGCTGGTCATTTAGAAACTAGTTTAACTTTGGAGAGTAATTGCATCTATTTGGTGACTCTGTTGGCTTCATGCTCCTGAAAGTCTTGTCACTTGGCTAATACTACCAGAGTAATTAGGTACCCTGATAAGAGTCTTAAAGTAGCTGGCTGGTGGCAGTGAAATCTACCTTATAGTCTGGGCAGAGGGGGCATAGCTGGTAAATCTGTGCCAGCCTTTCCCAGTGGTGTGTGTGTGTTAAAATCAAATCTCAGTGTGTGTCAGCTACTTGGAACAGAGTCACAGAGCATTGGTTTCTGCAGAGAGAAAGGTGAAGTCTTATTTGTGGCCTGAAGGAGGTGTGTATTTCCCAGGATCTTAGGTGGAGCCCACTTTTTGGACCATACCTTTGGAGCATACTGTATAGCTGTGCTCAAGCTGAACAGTTTTAGAAGGGGTTCAGAGAGAGCGTATTTGGTGCTGTCAATTAGTCAAGGAGGTGTATTGTCAGGAACCTTACAGGTGATTATTTCTAGATTTAGAGAATGCAGTTAAGATACATTCCAGTACAGTCTTGGAGAAGGAATAGATTTGGGGAATTTGTGAAACTTAAATGACTGTTTCCATTGTAAAGTTTGCAGAAAAATTATCTGCAGGTATATTAGCAATACCGTTAAGATTCAGGTAGGTAGTAGTGTTGTGTATTACTTCAGAGCATTGCTTTGCGTTATTTCTTAATCACGTGGTGTGGTTAAAGAAGAATTTATGATTATTGCTGGCTTTAGATGTTAATTTTGATTTGTGTTCTACTATGATCTTTATCATTCAGCTTTTTGCTGACTTTGACAGAGTATGACGTTAATTAGGTTTTTTCCCCTTTTATTATTGTTAGCGTTTCATCAAGATGGTTGATTTTTATGTTCCTCATGACATTTGGTTTTGATTAGGACTGCCTGATTTATGCCATTTGCTAGATGGGACTAAAACTCAATGTGGGGTCTTGAAAATCTTGCAGCTGAATTTTGATATTTTAAAGGGTTTTCTGTTTTAAACTCATTGAATTCAAGAATTTGTTGTAGTGGATGTAAATGCCCTAAAGGGTAAGATTTTTGATTTCTGATCAGGTCTAACCAAAGATGATAAAACTTTATTAGTGTTGTTAGTAGTGTGATTATGATGTGGATGAGGTGAAGTTAAGGGAGCTTGCATGTACTAAGTCTAGGAATGTATGGGTATACCCAACCTTTGTGTTACAGGCACTTGAGATAATTGATAGATGGTTGAAATCACGTATCAAAAATATATTTTTATTTATGGGTAGTTCAGTAAGCATATTTAGGACCCAATTCAAAAAGACTTGCTCTCAGTGTAAGTGATTTACCTTGGTGATAAGGCCTGTCTGTAAGATGGGCTTGCACTGGGGATCTGATTCCAGAAGACTTGCTCTTGGTGCAAGTGACCGGTCAGAGAGAGGAGAAGTGCCTTGAATATTTATTCTGAGTTTGTAATTAGTTAATGAGCATAAGATAGCGATAAGCTGCAGTAGATGTAGGATGAGGCTTGCTGTGAAAACGAGACTGCAGTTTGGATAAGAACACATCTTTACACTGATTTTTCAGCAGGTCTGAAGGATGTAAATTAGCAAAAAAACAACAAATAATCTCTGTGGTATCCCCAAAGTCTCAAAATAACTCATTAAACAAGTGTAATGGGTCCAAAAACAAAACAGTGTAAGAAACTTCTGTGTGCGGAAGATTTTCAGTCCATGTATCTCTAGTTAATCACTGTATATTAGTCAGATCAGACAAAAGTAGTAGAAGTAACAAACTTAAACTCGTCTTACATAAAAAAAATAAAAAAATAATAAAAAAATATATAATTGTGCAGAATTACTAAGTATTTGAAAGTAATCCAAGCAAGGCAGGCAGTCTGTTTCCAGTCAAAAATCCTGTATTAAGTTAAGGATACAAATTAGCTGACAGTTGTGAATGCAGAGGGTTTACCTTGCCTCATGATGGGAAGAATTTTAACTTTCCTGACGATTGAGGCGAAATATATCACCAAGGAGAGAGAGAGATTCACTGACTGTTTCTTTCAGGCATGGAATTTAGGAATTTTGACATATTTTGGATAAAGGACATCTGTTCCTAGGCCTTGATTCAAAGCTAGCTCTGTCTGCACACAGGTCATTATGGTCCTAAGAAGTCATTCTCTTACAGCCCTAGGGATGATGTTTCATTGTTGGAGTTGCTCAGCCAGAGGCATTTGTCTGACCATACCATTAGCAGACATTACAAGTTGGCTGCTGATTCCCAGGGCAGACATTGCTAACACTGTTTTCAGTACGTTATGAAAAGTCTGTCTTTCAGCCTGTGTGATCCTTGGGGTCTTGTAGCTGAAGTTGCAGGGTGCAGATATGAGGTGTGCTCACAGCCGTAAATGTTTGAAAACAGAAGCTGCTCCACGTAGCAGTACGTTCCTTCTCCTCCTCCTTGACTTTGTCTTTATTTTATCTGTGCTCAACAGCTTCAGACTCTTATTACCTTTGTAGACTCTCCACCTGCCCATGTGCTCTGCTTGCAAGAGGAGAGAGCAAGAGTGTTAACAGATTTGCTGTAGATTTACCACAGTTTCTCAGCAGTTTCTTCTTTCATGAATGCCACTAATAGTTTACTTTGTGGGTTTTTGAGACATTCTGTCATGTACTGTGTAGGTGAGAGAGGGGCAGAAAGGAGACCTGCCTTCAAAAGTGCAAATACATATGAATCTTTCTCACGTTGGGCAGACCTTGACATTTGTAAACATTGTGAGCAAAGCAGTCCAAACCTAGTGGGCTTAGAAACAGAAAATGCCCATAAATGATGCATGATACAAGGCACAAACACACTCACTCATCTGTGATGTTTCATTGCAGGGTGGACCTTGCAGGGTGGACCTTGTACAACTTTACTGTAAAGCTTTCTGTCTTCAGCACAGAGTTCACTTGGTGTTGCTCTGACATGTATGAAAACATATGAAAAACAGATAGTAATGCTAACTGCAGAGTAGTTTGACCTGTATTTTTATTAGTCTTAGAAACTTTTATTTTACTGTATGACATATTGGCTTGCGGCAGTAGTTGTCACATATTCTCTTATTTCTTCATTGCTGTAAGCCAGTGTGTCAACACTCCTGCCAAAGTATAAGACAGCTCATTCCGTTAGCAAGGAAATTGTATGTTGGCACCGAGTCCAAATTGAGTGCATGCCTGGAACCATAAGGTGAAGCTGTGAAGAAAACATGTGAGGTATGTTACTGTCATTAAGGTGGCTTCATCTCCTGACAATTCCCCTGTAGCCTTGGGCTGTCACCACAGAACTTTAGTATGTTAAGAACACGGCCAACTCTGTTGCATGTCTGCTAGAGAGTTTACAGTCCTAGGGCACAGTTGGGGGGCAACCTGAGTTACAAGTAATTATGATAGCTGAACACCACATTTTTCTGCCAATAGTAAAGGTTTGAACAATATTTTCCTCAATATAAAGCTTTTTTTTAGAAAGATAGCATCCCTTGCTATTTTGACTGTGCTTGACATATACTGTTTTTCCCCTCTCTAGGCATTTGCTGGTTACTTTGATGTCTTCTTTGAAAATAACTGCACTACAAAGGTATGCCATATTTGATTTTTTTTTTTTGCTGATCTAAGCAATTAAATGATTTGTTTCATCTAATGGATGTATGTAGTTCATTATTTTCTGCCTTGTACTTCATCAGAACCTTTCAAATTCTGTCAATGCAGGTCATGTTTTCTACAGGTCCCAAGAGTATCAAAACTCACTGGAAGCAAGTAATGTTTCTTTTACAGCAGCCAATCCCAGTTACAAAAGGTAAGATCTTAAGCTTTTAGAAGTGACAGCCACAGACAAGATGGTTAAGTGGTAGAAATGGTAGCATCATTCCTTAACTTAAGGCAAGTCTTAAAAGAATTCCCTCTTCTCAACTTTATAAGTTCCTTTGCCGCTTTCTGTAATGTTTTTTCTATGTTTGTTATGCTATGTATTAATCATTCAGTTACCCACTTATCCTCTGAAAGCCAATATTATCCTGCCCAGCGTACTTTTGTTTGGTGCCTCTGAACTGTGTTTTGGTTCTGGTTTGCTTTTTCATGAAACACTTCAATGTTGAGACCCCTAAGAGCAGTTGCAGAACCTGATGGTATGGTTTCTGATTCAGAAAGAGCAGGGACTGTGATATTTTTGCCACTGGCAAGACTTTTGCTGTCTAACCATGTGTGTGTTTGCTGCACCCATAAGTTTCATAGTAAGACGTCAGAACTGTAGAGCTGTACTAGTTAGTGGGTTAGGACACAGAGCTGGAAGAAATGAATATGTTTGTTGGGATTATGAAAATGGGGAAGTCATAGGACAAAACACACACCTGGGGGGTTTTATAAGGACCGGAGCAATATACGTCTGGATAAGATGAGTATTTAATGAGGTACAAGGCAGGTCCTTATCTAAGCCTTTTGAAAGGGCTGGAGTGATTGTTTTGTCAAAGGGAGGGCAGCATATAATGTAGCCTGATTTTACCGATAAATGCAAAAGTCTGCCAGAGATGCTGTCAAATAGGATAGAGACTTTTATTCCAGTTATGCTGAGTGAAAAACAAAGGGGGTTTTCCACAGAGAGGGCAGTGGATGAAACATGGTGGATATTTCAAAGACAGTGTAAGGCACCAAAAATTAAAATGCAAGAGTCTTGTCTGGTTTTAGAAAGAGCATGTGAGTTCAGAGAGTAAAGATTCAGTTTTTGGGTAAGTAACTGCTTTAGCAACTGGATTAAAGGCCTTTGTAAGGAACCCAGGACTCATACTGTGGTAAATGTCTGTCTATAACAGAGTTTAGATAGAGATAGGAACAAAGTAGGAGTGTCCTGTGTCTCCGTTTATTTCTGTTCATCACAGAGAGTTAGGACAATATGTAAAGGGAATCAGAGGAAGGTTGTCATCTTTCTGACAATTGCTTGCTGATCACAGACCTTTTTGGTCAAAGTTGTTTTGAAAATCTTTGAAATCTTGGGAAGTTCTGGATTACAACAGGACTAGAACACAAGTTGACTAAAATGATGCAACTACAAGAAGTTGTGTGGGAGCTATGATGGAGGAAGGCAAACTTAAGACTATTGGAAATTTAATGAAATATAGGTTTGTGTGACCCAGCAGATTCCAGTAGCAGAGCTTTGAGGCACTGCAATGGGAGATTAGAGAGTAGCTGAAAAGATGGGAGGGAGTGGGGCCCACTTTAATGTAAAGATTAAGGAAAGGTGGGAGGGAGTGGGGCCCACTTTAATGTAAAGATAAAAAGATGGGAGGTTGTGGGGCATACTTTCATATCAAGATTATGGAAAGATAGGAGAGTATGGGGCACACTTTCATGTGAAGATTATGGAAAGATGGGAGAGTATGGGGCACACTCATGTGAAGATTATGGAAAGATGGGAGAGTATGGGGCACACTTTCATGTGAAGATTATGGAAAGATGGGAGAGTATGGGGCACACTTTCATGTGAAGATTATGGAAATATGGGAGAGTGTGGGGCACACTTTCTTGTGAAGATTATGGAAAGATGGGAGAGTATGGGGCACACTTTCTTGTGAAGATTATGGAAAGATTGGAGAGTGTGGGGCACACTTTCTTGTGAAGATTATGGAAAGATGGGAGGGTGTGGGGTACACTTTCTTGTGAAGATTATGGAAAGATGGGAGGGTGTGGGGTACACTTTCATGTGAAGATTAGACAGGTGATTTATTTTTCTGCGTATCTTGCAAGGTAAAAGCAGTAGAACAGTAGCAATTAAAATGGGAGGCCTCATAGAAAGACGGTCTTGTGTGGAGTGCCAGACATTAGGGGTAATCTGTGGCAACTAATTTGGAGGGTTTACTGACAGTTTATAGAAATAATATGCATATTGTTTGACTAGACAGTACAAAGAGTGGAAGGTGTATGGGAGGGGAAAAGGAGGAAATGTGGGAAGCAGCAATCCGTACTGTTTTATCAACCTGCGAGAACTAGCATGGACAGAAGAACAAAATCTGGGAGGATTCAGGAAGGGAGTCTCTGAAAGGAATAGATGTCTGAGGCTACATAGATATAAAATATAAAAATGCTGTAGTGGGGTAAATGGGAAAAAAAACATAAATAAAGAATAGTGGGAGATTTAATGCAAAAAAGCACCAAATCAAAAGAGAATTTCACCTGCCAGTGAGATTGTCGTAGGAATATAGACAGTAAATAGTGGTACTAGCAGTGAGGAATCTATTAAGCAGCTAAACTGAGATTAGGATGTGCTATTCCACAGAAAGAGTAAAGGAAGTATCCAAGAGGAAAACGTGGGACCATCTGTAGAGGTCATGTAGCAGAAAGAACACAGAGGAAGTTGAAGCTGCTTAAAATAAAGTGGAATAAAAGAGAGCAAATTGGGCAGATGAGGCGTAGAAGATAGGTTGGGAGGGTCTAATACAATTCTGTACTTAGTCAAGATCATGGATGAATAAAAGAGAATAATTCACGACTGTGCAAATGAAAAAAGTGCAACTGGGGAGAGGCAACTTCTGCAGATGTGGCCAAAGTCGGGCAGGAATGATTCATGTGTTTTGGGAATAGAAAGAAGTAAAAGAATTCTGGGAAAGTCATCCAATAAAGTGAGAAGATGTCTTTGGGATGGCAGCCCCCAGGGAATGGAAATTTTGCAGCATTGGAGTGGCAGCCTTCCACAAAGATGAGGAGACAACAATTACAGATTTCAGTGCAGGTTGTGTGGATTGAAAGTATGGTAGTGCAAAGATGAAAGAGATCATCTTCATGCATTGAGAGAAGGGTATGAAAGCAGACTCTAAGGGACTGCATAAGGATGATGAGCTGGACAACAATCTGGAGCAAGCTGTTTATAAATCCTTTGAAAAGGAGAGGGAAGAAGCGGAAAACTGTGTGTGTCTGTGTGGGGTGGGATAGTGGGATAAATATTGAGGTGTTTTATACTTGACTGATAAAGGTGAGTCAGACTTGTGACAAGGGTTTTGGGGGACTAAGGAAGCAATGGGGTTGGTGCATCTGAGTTCTAATGTATGTAACCGCGGCTGATACATATCATCTTAATTGTTTGCCAACAGCCTTAGGAAATGTGAACTTGTACAATTCCATGTGTATATATGATGCTGTGTTACAAAAATTGAAAAAAAAGAATAAAAACAAGTTTGTAGAAGTGTAGCATTCCCCATCTACTTCTTGTCAGCCACACATGATTGAATAATGTTTCAGATAATCTTTCCTAAGTTTTAAGCATCCAACTTCCAGAGTTTTATTCTGCTTGTGATATGTAGCACTGCTGATGTAGTTTGCTTCAAAACAGAAACCTGAGCCTTCTTTTCTTGAATTATTAACTTGCAATATTTCACTAAGATTAATTTGCACTACTGCAGAGTGAACTCCATTAGTGCGCTGAACCTGTGGCAGGTATGGTGATGCAAATTACAGCCACTGTTTTACATCAGCCTGCAGCAAAGTAGTAGAGAGGACATCTAAGTGTTCCCTCCACAGCAAACCTACCTATAAATGCCATGTGACCAAAACCTGCTGGCAAAGCACATTTGGTTAAAAAAACTGTAGATAATTACTACCAATTTTCTTGTCTGTATTGTATTTGTACCTTTATGTATGATAACAGTAAATATAAAGAAAGGAGAGGGTGATGAAATATATGCTGGGCAGCTTGGCTTGGAGGTCAGGGAGCACAGGCTAAAACACTTGTTCCCATAATAAGTGTCCAGGCTGTTCTTAAAAATATCTAAACTAGTCCTTGCTTTAATGTAATTCGGTACTCATTTCATTCATCAGCTGCTCTCTCAGAGACCCAGTTAGTACACTTCTCATTCCTACAGAATCTTCTACATAGATTGTCTGATGATTCTCTAGTACTTCTTCATAACCCCAAATATTCCCAGAGGTAGTTGTCCCTAAATGCCCTATATACCCAAATAAGATCTCCTCTTAAGTATCTGTAAGAGACACTGTACAAGTTCAGATATTTTAGTCTTTCATAATAACTTAGATTTTCACATCCATGGATTCCCTTAGTATATTTTTGCTGTACTCTTTCCCAGTTTATTCATGCTTGTTTTCCTATAGGGTTTCCATATTGTTATTCCATATTCAAGTTTGGGTATAATGTAACTAACAAATAATGACTTCATTATGTTTGATTTCCTAGACTTTATAAATCTTTTTATACAACCTATAGTTCTATAACTATCATTAGCCAATTGGTTGATATGATTAGAAAAACTCATAGCTGAATCTACCCATATACCCAGGTCCTTAAATGAGTCTACAGTTTCAATCACTGTGTGCTGTATTAAATATTCACCTTTCAGTCTATGTCTACCAAATCTCATATGCTTAGTTTTTATGTATTTATCAACATATTATTCTCCGGTGACCGGATGGTCAATTTAGTCAAATTATTTTGCAGACATGCCTTGTCTGTAACACTTCTAATCAGTTTACCCGGTTTCAAGTCGCCAGCATATACAATATAGAACACCTCAGATGAAAAAGTAAGGCCTGAAAGATACAATCTAAACAAGTAAGGGCCTAGTACAGAGCCCTCTGGGACACCTTGACTGTAACCAATGACATTACCTGTCCAGTTGGTGTGTGATACTTGTCATGTCCTATTTGTAAGCCATGCAGCTATCCATCTAATCAACCGTACATCAATACCTAGTTGTACTAATTTATTGATCAGTGTTTTGTGCATGACCCTCTTAAATGCTGAAGTTAAATCTATATAAATCACATCACAGCACAATTTTTCATTCATAGCTGTTGTTATGTTGTTATAAAACATCATGTTACAGGTGGTAATAGATCATTTTCAACATATGCATGCTGATGTATGGTTTCATGTCCCAACCTATCCGGTTCTGACAATAATTTATCCAATATTACCTTCTCCATTATTTTTCCACAACATGAAAGTAGACTTAACGGTCTGTATGACTCTGGGTTTGTCCTACTCCCCTTTCCCTTAAAGACAGGTTTAATAAGTGCTTATCTCCAATCTTGAGGAACCTCCCCATATTTATATGACCTAGTGAATAATAGATGTAATGGCAGTGTAAGTTCTTGCTTAAGTCTTCTCAGGTCATTGTTACTTATTCTGTGTCCTCCCTGCGCTTTGTTTGGATCCAGTTTGCACAGTTCATTTTCAATATAATCTAATTTGATTCCAGTATCTGGGATTACCTGGATGTCACTAGGACAACTTACCACCCCTTTTGTGGAGCCAAATTGTTTTGCATAAGATTTTGTAAATATATCTATAATCTGCTGTGTCTGAGAATACATTTTAGAATCTGCACACAGTTTATCAGTTTGTGTATATTTACTCCTTCCACATCTTATGTATCTATAAAAAGGTTTCCTATTATGCTCAATGTCTTTGTATACATTTTCTTCAAATTTTTCTTGATCTTGTCTAACACTATGCTTAATCTGTTTGTCCAGCTTGTTTGTTTCAGTTTTCAAAGTTGTAGTTCAAACTCTCTTCCATTTCTTATATTTTGTCTCTCTCACCTTAATCATCTGACTACATGCAAGAAAGGCCCCAGGTCTCAGCACAGCTTTCTCCATCAAATGCATCCTCAATTTTAGAAAACTGGTCCAGCACCATTTTTTAATGAACTTTTAAAAAGGATCTATTCATTTGTCAAACTTGTTTTACATGGTAGGGTAACAATTTTTTCCATTCTAGTTTAATGTACTTAATGCTGTTGTATAATTGTTGTTTTCTAGCGGAATCTCTCTCTAGGTTTTTGCCATCTTTGTTATCACGATCCAGTCAAGTAGTTTCTGTTAGAAGATTCCCTTTTATACTGTGTAACCCATTCACCTACGGCATCCCTAGGTTAAACTTGACACACACCAAGATGCCTTATATCACACCTCGTTACAGTTTTTATAAAATTAGCTATAGCCATAGAATTTAAGCTAGTAGACCCACAGTCCCCCTAGCCGGTCCCTTCAGAAAGGAACTTTAATTAATAGTATCCCACAGGCTTCACCAGGCCACATTGTCCACCAGGACCCTCGGCGGAATATGGTGTAGTCTGACCCGCCAAAGGATAAGCTTTAATGTCTGAAAATGAATGGTATAGTTTTAGCCACAAGTACAACAATCCCCTAAATATTGATTTTTTAATCAGTGATCACTGGCTCATCCCCAATAATACATATCTCCACCCACCCATACAATCCTCAAAAACATTAAACACTAAATTAGTGACTGCACGACGGTCTGCTAAGAAGAGGAAGGAGATGTAATCAATTACAAAGCAGATAACTACACAGCAAGGCCTCTTAGCCAAGTTACCTCTCAGGAGAAGATGTAACTGGATCCCTAAAAATAATGATTGTTAATGTGGCCCTAAATATCAAGCTCAGGCCAACTAGGTCCCTATAAATAATGGTTGGTTTGGCCCCAAGTATCATGCCCAAGCTAACAAGGTCCCAATAAATAACAATGTCTCTTATGGCTCTAAGTATCAAGCCCTAGCTAACTAGGTCCTTATAAATAGCAACGGCTGGTATGGCCCTAAATATCATGTCCAGGCTAACTTAATCCCCAGTGGATAGCCAGCTGGCTCACAGGACTCAGGAAATTAGAACTGGAGGGCCCTCCTCTACAAAGAGGCCATTCACAAGCAGAGTCCCTCAGGCATCTGCCCTGGGACTGCTCCTTTTTGTGATTTACTTCTCTGAAGTCAAGGCTCATGTCACTGGCCTCTAGCTGACTAAATATGCAGATGATTGCAAATTAGGAGCTGTCATTGAATCCCTCACTGACAAAAATGTTCTTCTGGAAGGGCTGACACAGACAAACAACTGGTGGCAGAGCCATGGACTAAAACTAAATGCGAAGAAATGTATAATAGTGTCCTTTGGGAGTCATCCACCCCTGGTAGCTATCATATTGACAACACAACCCTAAGAGATGACCCAGTAGTCAGGGACTTGGGGACACACACAGACAGTAATTTAGCCTTTGACCCTTATGTGTCTACAGTAGTGAGAAAATCATTCTATGTTGTGCAAATTATAAACAAAGGTATAGCATCTAGGTCCAAGCATGTCATTGTTCCACTGTTTTAATCATTAATCAGACCTGTCACTGAGTAAAGTGCCACTCTAGTATGTACCTAACAAGGAATATCCAACAGTTGGAACATCCACAGAGATTTCTCACTAAACGAATACAGGGGGTAAGTAACATATCCTATGCAGACCGCCTCAAGTCCCTATACCTGTATTCTGTCCCCTACAGGCTGTTTTGGGGAGATCTATCCCTGGCATAGAAGGCAGCATTGTCCGACCCCAATCTAATGGACCTCCTGCCTATCCACAACACAAACAACAGAATTACCCATTCTAAAGACTTAAACCTTGCCTGTGATATAAACAGGACCTGAGGGACAGACAGATATGTATCCCAGAGACTACCCATTCTGTGGAACAGGCTCCTCATCTGAGCAAACCTCCTCTTTAATTCAATTTAAGTGTAATTTGGACAGTTGGATGGGAAGCAGGAAAATGTCCTTCCATTTCAGTGTTTCAGTATTCCTTACAATAGGGATCCCCTGCCAAGGGCGGCCCAATGTTCAGTCATTATACCAAAGCCTTTAGGCTACTTAAGGTATGCCCAATGTCACACATGCTCCCCGCATACAGAGTAGAGCATAAAGGTGATGTTCTATGTACCATCCTCAGAACATCTTTGCCACCAGTCCGAACACTATCTTTTGTTCATTGGTCTGAATGCCCGCTTTTTTTGGTAATTCAATAGGCCATTTTCTGATGTGCCCCATTGGGGTTTTACTCTTATTTTTTCCTTTTGTTTTGTTGATTGTGGGGTTGAAGTCATCTAGAAAGGATAAATGCTAGTGCAGGAGACAGATTCCCCATAAAGATTATTATGAACAGTGTTTATTTTGTCTCGGTGCTTCCCACAACCATGCATCCTGTTCCATTTGTCAGACTTTCATCCCAAAGACACTATGTAGTTGGCTTTCATCTTTGGCCCTATACTTAGAGAATCAACTTCTTAAGCTTTTAGCAAGAGACATAATGGAAGGAACTTCCTGCTTTGAGGGTCAGCTGTCTGCAAAGAAGACCAAGAAATCTAAGTCTGATTCTTCCACTGTACTGCCACCACCAGATGTCTTTTTCCTGAGGCTAGTGAAAGCCCAGAGGATATCCCAACTCCTTTGATGCATTCCACTGCTGCGACTGCTTTGGAGGCCAGCATGGATCCAACTTCACACACCTCCTTGGAGGCCTTTGCAGATGTCCACATCTGATGTTCAGGGGGAACCTTGGCTGATTATTTCCAAATGGCCTAGGGGTGTTCCTCAGATTTTGGTTAGGGAGGAAATACTGACTACCATTGAAGAAAGTTGTCCAGGGTCTGAGCCTTCTAAATTTTATAAGGCGGACATCCCATTCAAAAAGAAACAAAAAACAAAACATGTTTCTCATGCTCCTAAGGACCCTCAAAGTGAATTTCACTCAGGGGTTGTTTAATGCTCTTATGGCTTTAAAGCCTACCCAAGGAGTTTCTGTTCCTGCTCCACCTTGGTCCTGTACTCCCCTGAAAAGGTGTAGGGAACAGGATTCCTTTGTGGAAAAGGGGGATTCAAATGAGGACTCCTCCTCCTTATTCTTCCCAGAGACCTTCCCCCTCAGACTGGGGATCTGAGGAAGAGTAGTCCACTATTCCTGACATTCCTTTTGAAGAGATTTCTTTTGGGGACGCAGTTTCCCGAATGTTGGAATTTTTTTAACTGGGATTGTGCCCAGGTTTCTGAGGTTAAGAAAAGGTATTGCAAGCTTCTTCAAATGGACTTTCCTAGACCTTCTGCTGTTCCTTCTGTCTTGGCTGCCTTGTTGGATACGTTTTCTACTGCATCTCAGGCAACTGCCCCCAAAAATGTGTCAAGTTTTACAGGGTGCCTGATAATTGCAAATGTCTCTATAAATGTCTTTCTGCTGACCCCTCTGTGGTGTTTGTGGCATCTGACAAGCCATGTCAGTTGCTGCCTTCTACAATGTTACTTCCTTCTGATTTAAACAGCAGAACTATGGAAAGGCTAGGTAAGAAGGTTTATACTTCGGCTATCTTTGCTTTTAGGGCTGTCAGTTGTCATACCCATATGGCAAGATATATTTTGGCTTTTCTTTCTCAGACCTGTGGGGTAATTTCTGACCTTCCTGATTCTGAGGGTAAGATTTCTGCTCTCTCTCTTTCGTAGGGACTTCACTCTAGGTGGCTTCCCATCCTGTTGCGTGTAGTTATCATGCAGCAGATGCTTCTTCTAGAGCAGCTGCTTTTGGATCTGTGGTGAGGAGGTACTCCTGGCTTCGGCTTCAATCGTTGCCTGATGATATTAAGGCTAATTAAATGGATGCCCCTCTGGATAACAAGCACTTATGCTGCTGCTAAAGCTAGCCAAATTCTTGACACAGAAATCTCCTTTTCCTTACAAACCAAGTACTGCCCGGCTGTCCTCTTCTTCTCAGTCACATTCTTCTTCCTCTTCATCTTACCCTGTCCCTTCCAGTTTGGGTAAAGATTACTCAGGATTCCTGAGTTCTGACCATTATCTGCCTAGGGTACTACATGGTCTGGAAATCTTGTCCCCCTTTCATGGGCATTTTTCACCCCCCTCAGGAACAGTCTGCATTTTTTTTCAGAGATACTTCAGGATCTCTGTGAACTATTTAGGAAATTCCAGTTTCTTAAAGGGGGAAGGAGTTTTACTCTAGAATGTTCTTGGTCCCTAGAAAAGAAGGCACTTGGAGGCCCATTCTGTATCTCTCTCACCTAAACACCTTCCTTTCGAATGTTGTCCCTTCAGACTTTCTTCCCTCTGATGGTTCCTCAGGCTTCTCTAGTTTCTTTGGACCTCAAGGATGCTTATCTCCATATCCATATTTATCCCCTTTTCAGGAAGTTTTTACATTTCTCTGTTGCTTCCTGGCATTTTCAGTTCTCTGCTTTTCCCTTTGGCCTTTCTACTACCCAAGGGTATTCAACAAATGCCTCACTCCTGTGATTACTTTTTGCAGTCTAAGGGGAATACAGGTCTTTTCTTACTTAGATGATCTCCTTTTTCAGGTCTCCTTTCCAGAGATTCTACTACAGCATCTTTACCAAGCCATATCTCTTTTGCAATGCCTGGGGTTAACTGTACATTTCCAAAAGTCCTTTCAGACTCCTTCCCAGGATCAACTATTGCTGGAGTGCAGTATCTAGACTGTTTCAATGCTGGCATCCCTGCAGGTGCAGGGTCTTTGGTCACCTCAACAGTGGAAAGAACACATAAATGTCAAGGAGGTGAGACCTCTTCTGCTGGCTCTTTAGTCTTTTCACCCTTTATTCTCCCCAGGATCTCTCAAGGTGTTTACAGACAATACCAAAGTGATGTGGTATGTCAGCATGAAGGGGGGACGAGGTTTTATCTCTTATGTTGGTTGGCACTTCTCGTGTGGGAACTAGCTGGCCAGTATTGGTAACACTTCAGGAAGTTTGCATTCCTTCAGGTCAGAACATTGTGGTAGACTCTCTGACCAGGTCCATAACACAGTCCCATGAGTGGTATGGTTTACAGGGATGTGTTTCTGGACATTGTCCACCAGTGGGCTTCTCCTCAAGTGGATCTTTTGTCTCTCCTCTGAACAACGTCCTCCTTTTTGTGCCAGTGTCCAAGAGGACTGGGTATGGATACCCTCTTTTTCCTGGAAGGGGGTGTTTCTTTATGCCTTCCCTCCCCTTCCTCTCATTCCAAATGTCCGGATCAAAATTCAACAAGATGCTCCCAAAATCTTATGGTGACTCCCTTTTGGCTGAGACAACATTGGTTCCCTCCTCTTCTGCATTTAGCCAAGGGCAATCATCACAAGTCACCTCACAGGGTGGGCCTTCTCACACAAGACAAGGGATCTGTCATCCATCCCCACCTGTCCACACACCAACTGACATTGTGGGTGATAGGGTTTTGATCTCTTACAGACAACTTTTTTTCTGAACATGTGCTTAAGGTCCTGCAGGCAGCCAGGAAGCCTACAACTGGGAAATTTTACTTATCCAAATGGAATAAGTTTTCTGTTTGGTGTCTTTCTTGTAACCTGGATCCACTTTCTGTGAATGTTCCTGTGGTTCTATCTTACCTTTTTTTTTTTAATTTCTCCAAATCTTTTGGGTTTCTAATATCATGATGGGAATGGACCCCATTCCTAAATTAAAGTACGATTGAAGTTCATGAAATTAGTATTCTTTCAATCTTTGATGTGAGCCAAAAGTTCTCTTTGCAGCACCCGCATTGTGCCCAGTAATGACTCCTCCTGCAATTTGTATGGGGTTATATGGATTGGTAACATATCTAAATACGATTGTAGATTCTTTCTTGTAAGACCCATTGCTCCTGCTACTATTGGAACTGCCTGGGTATCTTTCTTCCACATTGCTTTCGTTTCTGCCTGCAGATCCTGATATTTTATGACTTTGGGTCTCTATATATGCAGCACACTGTAATTACTGGATGTGGCGATTTCAATGATCAGTGCTACTTTTGTCTTCTTTTCATGGACTACTACATCCAGTTTTCTAGCATCTGTCTTTTGAACTGTTGGTAATGGGTGGTCCCATGTGATATACACTTCATTATTTTCTATGGTTCTTTGTGGCTCATGTTTCCAGTGTTTTTCAGCCACTTCAGTACCATAATGTTTGCACAATCCACAGTGCAACAATCTTGCCACATTATTATGCCTTTCAGCGTACAGTCCTTCTGCTATTAGTATTTCACAACTAGCAGGATGTATGACTATTTCCAATTTGGTTTTACAAAACCTAGATTTGTCTGTTTCTCCCACATGTTCAGTGGACTTTGTAAACCAGAGTGTACATAGCCCAATATCCTGAGCAGCCAATATTAACCTTTCGTGTCTTCGTTTGAATTCGCCTCTCCTTAACCATTCCTGCATTCGTTCCTGATCAACAGGAGGTTCTGCCTGATTTTTATCCACTTCTTGTCTGATTTCCTTTCCTGCTTAACACAAATATGCTTCTGCTTAATTAAGCAGAGAGATCATCTTAGATTTATTCTCTTCATGTTTCAAAACTTTCACTACATTTGGGTCTTGTAATGTTAGCAGAAATCTATACATGTAATGAATTTCAAGGAGGCCAATCCCTCCTTCGGAACAGGGAATATATAATCTTGGTTTACACTAATTTTTATAAGTAATTTGGTGAGCATGAAGCATCCTTCTTGTTTTCCTGTATAATCTGTCCAACATGTTTTGGGCCAGTCAGTGCCGCCAAAACTGTAAGCTAGGGCAGGAAGAGCAAATTGGTTTATAGCTTGGATTTTGTTCCTAGATGTCAACGCAGTTTTCAGGATTAATTTAAGTCTTCCAAAGTATTCCTTACTAAGTTTTATTCACATTTGTTCATGTTTTATTGTTGATCCTTCATCAATTCCCAAATGTTTATATACTCCCTTTTGCTCAAGTTCTTTTATATCACATTCTTGTCCCAAACTGATGATTTCCTGATGCTGCAGTTTTCCTGCTTTAAAGGTTACTTTGTCACATTTATCAAGACCAAATGGCATTCTGATATCATCTGAAAAAGTTTTGACGACCTGCAGTTGTGCTTTCAGTTCCTCATCTGATGAGCTATACAGTTTTAAATCATTGACAAAGAGAAGATGAGAAGTCTTTACACTTTGTTGTTTTCTAGGAGGCGAATTATAGCCTTGGCCTAAGCTGTTAAATAGACAGTTTAATGGATTAATGGCAAGGCAAAATAGCAATGGTGTCGGAGTCACCTTGGAATATCCCCCTTTGAATTTTTATCCCTGGGATAATAATTTGTCCTTTATCATGGCTTAATTGCAAAGTGGTCTGCCGCTGTTTCATGGTCACTGTAATGTAGTCTATCAGTGTAGGATGTACCTTATACATTTGTAAGCACTCTTTTATCCATGAATGTGGAATACTATCAAATGCTTTTTTGTAGTTAATCCATGCCATACTTAGATTCTTCCACTTTTTACAGTTTTCCACTATAACTTTATTTAACAACAAATGATCCTTTGTTCCATATGACCCTCTTTTATTGCCCTTTTGTTCTGCTGCCATAATTGAGTTTTCTTCTAAATGACTATAAACTCTTGTCAGCATCAATTCACGTATATTGTTTATACATTGTCAGAATGCAAGTTATAGGTCTATAATTTATTTTATTTATTTTTATTTTTATTTTACATTTGTTGACCGGGCTAGTTTAACTGGATATATGTCCATTTTCAGTAGAGGCCCGGGGAGAAAAGCTCCAGGACAAATCAGATGAAAAAGTAAAAAAAAATAATTTTTAGGGTAGCTTGCAGATTCACCCTTAAGTAGGAGCATTGTTTTTTCTGTTGTTAGCAGGTTGGTGTCTGTTCAGGGTGCATATATAAATAGTTCTTACTCATGACTAAATCTTCGTGCAAAAATGTTAACACTTTTACCCAAAAGTTAGGTACTGCATCTGGGCTTGGGGTTTTCCAATTAGAGGCTTTTCTTAGCTATGTTTCAATCTCTGTGGCCATTACCTTATCCCATTTCATATCCTGTACCTTTAAACTTCTTATTCTTTCTTTTACTTCTTCTATTCATTTAGCGTCTTTGTTATGTTCCACAAGATCTTCATAGATAACTTCTCCAAACTGTATCTATTTCTCCTTTTTTAACTGTATCTATTTCTCCTTTTTTAACTGTATCTATTTCTCCTTTTTTGGCGGTCTTTCAATTCCTTTTGTATTGTTTCCCAACTGTCTATAAAACCTTTTTGGTCATCAATAAATAGCTTATTTTGTACTTTTCCTTTATATTTATCTTTGTATCTTTCAAGTTTTTCCACCTGTGCTGAAATTTTTAGTTTGTCTGCGACAGTGCGTGATAGATCCTGGTCTGTTCTAATACTGCACATTGCTTTTATCACATCTTTCTTTCTTAGTATTTTTGTTGATCTGTTCCTTCTTCTATACACTTCTAACAATGACACTTCTTGTCTTTGCTTTACAGTTTTCTCTATTCGATACTTCCATGATGGTATTCAATTTCTCCCCTTCCTTTCCCTTACTACCCTATGTTCTTGTGGTAGAACTTTATCAGGTATTAATTTAGCTGCAAAGTAATATATCCTGTTTACTTCTGTTATATCAAATGGGTCTATATGAACAGTCCTAATTACTGTATTCATTTGTTTTATCAGACTTGACTTTTTGGGTTTTATTGACCTTCTGCAGACTATTTCTTTCATTGATCTTAATATATCTTTCTGTATCTGTTAAATCAAGCAACTCTTCTCTTAGCTCATTTTCTTCCATACTGAGGGCACATCCCTTGCTTTCCATTTCCTGCACACATTCTATAGAAAGTTCTATACCATCTTCCTGTAGCACATTCTCTTCAATTTCATCCTGTGCCATCCATTGCTCAGTCATATGGGAACTCACTGGCCTGTCACTCCTCAACATTGACTGCATCAGTTTCCACAGTTTTCTGTTCATTTCCTTACTGTCTATTTTCAAGTGAATGTTTATTCTAGTTTCCTGTGGAAGGCTCCAAAATGTATTTATATGGCATCTGGCCAATTGCTTCCTGTTCCACTGGTTTCCCCTTACTTTGGATATACATTACTCCATCCTGTTGTGGTGCTTTCTGAATTAGATTTTCTTCACTGAATCCTTCACTTCGCAGGTACTCCGTAACCTCAACTTCTACCATAACCTCAATTTCTATTTCTTTAACTGTTCCATTACTAATCTCCTTTTCTGCTTTTACGTTTTCCATGTCTTGATTCCTTTGCCTGTATTTCTGTTCAAATATCTTTGGTGCTGCTGTTTTTGCATTGGTTAGTGTTGCTTTCTCATTTGCATAGATATTACATCATATTAAATCTCTTTTTCCTTCCCATGTCCATATTCCTTCTTCAGATGTCACCTGATCTTACTGTTTCATCTTACTTTGGGGATTCACTCCATCAAATCCTTCACTTCACAGGCACTCCATAACTTCGTCTGTTTTTTAACTTCTACTTTACTAATCTTCTTTTCTACATTCCCTGTTTGTGATATTTGTTTTCATTGTGAAATTTTCCATATCTGGATGCCTTTGCCTGTATTTCTCTTTGAAAATCTTTGGGGCTTCCTTCTTTATATTGATTAATTTGGCTTTCTCCTTTGCATAAATATTGCACCATATCGAGTATCTTTCTTTCCTATGTCCATATTTCTTTTTTAAACTTTGGCAAATATTTCTTGGTTTTGTTGTTTATATTTTCGCAGTTCCTCAGATGCCTCTTTTTTCAAACAGATCAAAGTTTCTTGATCTATATACTGTTTTTCACAAATCTGTTGTATCAATGAACACAAACTTTCATTTGAAGCTTCTGACAGTTTTTCCTGTGGAAGTATTTTTCTTTCCTCTAATTTCTCTCTTAATCTGTTTGTATGTCTTGTGTCTGGAAATTCTGGGCTTTTTACATAATAGTAACAACACATAATTTCTTTCTTATCCTCAGTAGTCCACTTTATCATCTCTGTGGCTCTTCTTTAGCCTATAATTTTTTATGGACTACTGTTCCTTCTACAACAGGAGGCCATCCACCCCCTGGGCCTGGCCTGGCCCCATTCTAGGAATGTTTCTGTATTTTGAGGATTCTACACTGTCATCTTTTCCAGCCCTGGCACCAATGTGCCTACCAGGATTGGGCACTTTTTTTATCCTGGGTCTTGTGCACCCACCTCTCTCTTAATTTTTAACCTACTTCTGTCCATGATATATAAGTACAGTCTATATATCTGTGTCGTCTTGGTGAGATTTTGTGAAAAACAGGGTCCATCTCACAAAGCTACTCACCAAAACATGAGGATGAATTCAGTTTCAGCGATAATACTGTCTTTTACTTGCTGACTTATCTCTTCATCTCTAGATCCTTAGGACTGGCTGTTTCCAAGCAAACTGTTACTACTTGGATTTCAAAGCCATTTATTTTTGTTATGCCTTCCATGGCAAGAGCCTTTCTTCTTCTGTTAAGGCTCATTCTACTAAGGCTGTGGCTTCTTCTGTTGCTTTTTTCAAGGGTTTGGATACTGACTCTATTCTTGAAGCAGGTACCTGGACTTCTGTGCATACATTTACCAAGCACTATAAGTTGGTTGTGATATCCAGAGCTAGAGCTGGCTTTGCTAGGGCCATTCTTCGTGAGTTCCTGGAGAACTCATGCTGCTCTTTCCTCCTCCATTTTTCTTCCTGACTTTTGCATTCTCCCTGTTGTAAGGAATACACTACTAAAACCTCCCGACGTCCACCATGGCAGTAAAACTTAATAATAAAATCAAAACTTTAATGAAAAAATATAACATAGAATAAGCAGTCCTCAGTCTTCCGATAAGCGCTTTCGGCAAATAAGCCTTCCTCAGATCGTATATGCAGTGTAAGAAAGTTTTTTACCTATTGTAAGGAATACTCCAGCAGTGAAATGGAAGGCCATAGTAAGAACTTACAGTTAACGGTAGATGCCCTTCTCTTCACTGTTGCAGTATTCACTCCCTCCCTCCTCCGCCTGCTTCTTTTCTCTTCTGGATGTGCTTGAATTGACGTTCCTACTGGGGGTCTCGGTTCAGAGGATGGTACATCCGGAAATTACCTTTATGCCCTACGCTGTATGCAGGGAGCATACGTGTGATGTATGGCATACCTTTAGCAATCTAAAGGCTTTGGTATACTGGCCAGACATTGGGCCACTCTTGGCAGGGGATCTCTATTGTAAGGAATACTGCAACAATGAAGAAAAGGACATCTACCGTTATGGTAAGTTCTTACACAACTGTACTTTCATTCCTGGTTTGGCACCTATGTCTCTAATGGACACTGGCAAGCCTTTAAATGGTTAATCTCCCAGCCCCCTGCTTGTAAATGTTTCATCTCCCAAGCCCCTGCTTATACTTATCTAGGGTACGAGAACTTGACAGAGATTTGGGATGCATGGCTAGGCTTAAAAAGGCCCTTGTGGTCATTACCCTAGCGAATACCTATGAATCTGTGAAATAACAATGGCTGGTGTGACCCTAACTATGATGCCCAGGCCAAATCACTTTCTTGTTCACTCCACGATCAGGGCTTTACCTCTCTCCAAATTTAAGCACCCCAAATATTGTTTACCCGACCAGCATGTATGCCACCACATTCTTTAGTCCAGTTGTTAAGTAGCTAATCAAACATGCACTTTTATAAAGGTTAATCCCATATATATATATATATATATATATATATATATATATATATATATATGTGTGTGTGTGTGTGTGTGTGTGTATATAAGTTTCCCCAAGTCCAATTTGGCACACACCTCGTCTTAGGTCCCTTAAAGCACAAGTCACACTTTGAATAAGAATAGCTTCATGCACAGATAAAGAATTTAATCTAAACCCTTGGTCTCCCTAGCTGATCCTTGCATGTAGGAACTTTAAACTTTTTATTTAAAGAAACCCATGGGTTTCACCTAACCAAAATAACTGCCAAGTTGTAGGAATTTTTAACTCATTCACTCCAGTGGAGCTCAGGAAGTTTGCACTGGGTGGAGCCTAAGCCTTTTAACAGAATCAAATTGTCCTCACATTTTAAACAAATGTTCATTTCTTTGGAACCACAGGGATTATGAAAAACATATAAATGGCAAACTTCAGCACAAACTATTTTTATAGTGGTAGTATTCTTTAGGTTCTAGGTCTTAAACCGAATTTTGTAAGCCACAGCAAACACAGTCCCCCGGATTTATTAATCTTCCGTGTAAAACTAGATTAGTCTTTCACAGAAGCGCCAGCCTAAGAGTATGATAGCAGCGCACCATGCATATTAATGAGGGTGCGCTGCCTCAACTGTAAAGCTTACACGGAGCGTGGGCAAGTGTAGGGGGTGTGTCGGACTGCCAAGCAGTCCAAAAATCCACACCCCTGAAATGAAGAAACGCCGCAATTTCGAGTTACATGTGCGAGTCCGCTCACATGTACACAATGTAACACTACACTCCCTCATATGTTAAACAACTGACAAAATTAAAAATAAAGAGTTTTTTTATTTTTTTGTTTTTCATCTGATATAGCTGCCCGTATTTGTGCGTGTTTGCCCATTGCTTAGCTACAGTTAGCAGCTTAGACGCCAGAAGAGGATAATAAGAAAAATATATGCAAATTAAGCAAAATAGCGACAGCGTAGTGATTAGAGCCTTCGCACAAAGAGGAGGCATTCCCGGTTCGAGTCCCACTACTGCACGTTCCATTTTCTGTTGGAAATCTGTATACAAAAATATTTCCTGACATTTATGTATAAGTTTTGTAAAAAGCATTGAAATGTTAAATGTAGTAGTGAATGAATTATATATATATATATATATATATATATATATATATATATATATATATGAAGGTGAAATGGTTATGCATTCTGAGGCATGCGTACCCTATTTTAAGCAACATAAAGTACTGCTAAGCACATTTTACCAGTATTGAGCATATTTAAATCCAATTGCGCATAGCTGCACACCGTACTAACCAGCACAACAACAATGTATTTGCGTGTAGCTGCGCACCGCGCTAACCAGCGCAACGTTGGGCAATGTCGAGCAACATCGGGCAACGTTGGGCAAAGTCAGGCAAAGTTGAGCAAAGTCGGTTAAACACAGCCACACCTCCTTTACTGTACCTTAACCAGTCAGGTCTGCCCAATAGGAAAATAAAAAGCAGTGACAGGACTCAAATTCAGGATACTGTGCGCTATAGTCACAGTACTTCACCACTAACCATGGCAGCGTTTCTTAAACATGCACTTTCAACAGACACATATCTATCAAAGGAATTTTAAACATTGCCAACATCAGCTAAGCAGGCATGCCTATAGCTGAGTTTTTCCAAAACTGGTCAATCAAAAATAAGTGCAGGAGATGAGGCATATTTAAGCTCCACAGGAGGGAATACTTGCTATAACTGGTTGTAGCTTCCTTCCGCAGTCAGCATGGCCGGTGTTGGAGAAGGCACTCGATTTAGAGCGCAACGCTGGGGCATCGAGGAGTCCAAAGTAATGGTTTGGCTCCTTGTCCACAATCATGAGGAAAGACTCCTGTGGGGCCAGTACCAGGGATACCCAATATAAAACGGAGCCCTGGAACAGTCTTGCCCATGATCTCACCAGTGCCACTTGTGTTCCTCGGACTGGTGAGCAGGTCAGGCACCATTATTCTGACCTGAAGCGATGTAGGGAGGATCAACTGGACCAGTGGATCCAGGAATCCCATACAATGCTTAATGCCCCAGTACTGAGTAAGTAGCCATTGTATTAAGTAGTTAAGAATTGTTATGCTTGTCTATACTATGGATAGATATGTCTCAATATCACTGCATTTACTTCACAGCTGCAGGTGTCCGGGCTATGAACCAGCAAGTCCATGAAGATAGGCTGCAAAGGCTGCATCATGAGGCCGGTTAGTAATTATTCTGCAAATACTGTTATATAAAATAAATGAGAGAGCTTTCAAACAGTCTTTTAACCCAATAAATAAAGGTGTAATAATCCTTTAAATGTATGATTCATGGAGTGCGTCTGTGTCATTTTCTTTGATATGTTGTTGTACTTTTGCATTCTACAAATAGTAGTGTTGTATTAAGCAGTGTCAACCCACACTTGGGTAGGCCCATATAACGTGGATGAAGGGAGTGCCAGTAGCTTGTATGCATATGTACAGCCCTCAACTGTTGGTTCATGGCCAGCATGTACAGGTTAATCTGGCACATGAGTAGCTTGGTATTGTGTTCCCCAGAAATGTCAGTGTGCTGCCAGAAATGTAGGGAGCTGTTAACATATAACTGACACTTTCACCTGAACATATCTAGATAATTATATGAAAGTAGATCTGTCTGTGTACCATCTTAGCAGTAGTGTGTGTGTGAGCAACTCTCAAAATATGTTGCAGTAACATCTGCATCTTGGACAGTTTGTATGTAAGATACAGCTCATGTATATAATGATCTAGCAAAATCCAGTTGCACAGTATAAGGACATTGGGTAGTGTAATAATACATGTAAGGGACATATAACTGCAGTTAATAGGAATGTAGTGAAAACTAGAAGGATATATAAGTTCATTGAGCTATCTTTTCCCACCCTACTGTATGTGCATAAAAAATGCAATTCCACACTTCAATCGGTATGTCTAATCTCAAAATATTTGTTGGGGCATATGTCCTATTGGTTTATAAATATTTGCATTAATTTCTATGCATGTGCCCTGTTAAAATACCGCAATATAGGTGGCCTGTTGCCATCAATTCAACCTGCATGCTGTTGTAATGTCCACTATTGTTCTATATATGCATGTGTTATGCTTGCTTTTCAACTGTTGAAAATCTGGTGTGTTGGGTTAATGGGAATACTTCTGCATGCTGTTTTAACTAATTGGGAATGCTGTTGACTGTTACTAACCCATATCTTTATTAAACTCTCCAAAACATAGTTCGTATGGGAAGGCCAGTCCCAGCAGACCCACCTGTCCCACTTCAGCTGGCCATGGCACCTGGCAAAAGCAGATCTGGTGCCCAGCCTGGGACCTCCTTCTCTGTTGGCCCTGTGCCACCTTTGGGTGGAAGCGGTGCAGGGGATGGGGTTGGGCCCCCCTGTGCAAGCGTGGGCGGAGGAGGGGCACCTATCACCCTTCGAACGGTCTGGGCTGTGGTGCATACAGAGATTGAATGTTCTGTTTTTTGCAGAACCTCTATGCCAGCTTGAGGCCCGAGTGGCGCAACTCCCGGGTTAGCCTGCACCTCCCACACAGCACAACCACCCTCTGGGCCATGAAGGTGCAGTGGTGACTGCCCATGGGTGGGGACCTCAGTCCCACTGTTTCCAGCTGGGGGCTCATGGGCTTGCGATTTCCAAACATCCCTTCCCGTCAAAGGTGTTCATCCACCACGTGTCATATACCACCCCTGTATATGTCTTGTCTGGTTACCTCCCCAACCTACCTCCCCAAATATATCTACTTCTCCTACCACACATTCCATTCTCACCGGGAACAAAAAAGAAAAAAAGGGCAATCTGCTCCCCAAAAAAAAAAATTACTCCCCATACATAGCTGCCCATTTTGCACACATGTCCACTGGACACATGAAATGTTATTTAATTGGCATTACAACATACTTTGTTGTTCTCACCCCTCTCTCATGGGTTGAAGGTTTCATATCTACCTCCAAATTTATTGCATATGCACAGCTGTTGCTGTTGAGGAAATGGGCAGCTATGGACCTTCCCTACACCCATCCTGCACATCCCGAGCTATTTTCCATACTGTCTTTCCCTCTTTGTGCCCCTTTTTCACCACTTTCCTATCTCCCCATTTTTCTTTTCTTTCAAAGAAATTAGCGCGGGGGTGAGCGGGAGTAAGCACTATTAAGCAGTAGTTAGCGGGTTTGCACTTGGGTAAGCAATGCTCAACAATGCGCAAACCCGCTTACAACTGCTTAAAAGTGCCTTAGTCACTCTGTATGTGAGGGCCATTGTTCTGCTCATGAGCAAAATAAAACACCTCTGTAAGTCTCGAACCCCAGACCTTGCACACACTACACAACATGAAGTACCACTAAGCCACAGTAGATATGCATCAAGTTGGTGCTTAAATAATTATATCATGCATCAGAATGAGTGAATGTAAAGGAAAATAGGAATACCATACCACACAACATGTTCTGTGGATGTTGACCAACAGTTGTTGTGGGATTACATTACATGACTGTGATAAGAGAAGCAGCCATTCTAGCAGGAAATAATGTTACACCATCACTTTACAACCCCACACAGTATCACAGCAGGACAAACACTGGCATATCTGTTTAGGGAATACCTCCCAACTGTCCCTAATTTTCAGGGATATCCCTGATTTTAACACAAATTTTAGCTCTGTCCCTCTGAATCCCTCTGAAAACTACTGACTTTGGCCAGAAAGGTGGTGAATTACACTTAATGAATAATGACAATAATTAAGAGTTAGACACTTCTTTTACTTCAGAAAAGGTGTATTAATTCACATGCTCTGATTCTCTCAATGTCTCAACTTAATGGCACTAATATTTTAAAGGTGTCCCTGATTGTCCCTGACCTTTTCTTGACTTTTCCTTGTGTCTGTTCAAATATGTGCCTGATTGGTTGAGAGGTCTGGCAGAGGCAGAAACACAGAGGTATATCAGCCTTTCTGCTGTTACACACTGTGCAAATAGCTTTGGAAGGAGTTTCGGAAGCATTCCCTTATGTAGGAATACAACACTAAAATACAAATGGATGTAGCCATGTACTGGTAGCAACCAACTGTAAGAACACCATTGCTATAGTGCTGAAAAGACCTGTGTGGTGCACAGACAAAAAAATAACAGGCTATTCTCTGGCTATCATGTGGATAGGTCCACAGTTGGGAGTTACGCAGACAGACTACTTTCCTTGATAAACTAACATGTACACAGCAACCCTGTAAGTCCAGCAAGATAAAATTCACACAATACTACTTAAGCGCTCTGTACTTCTGCAACCCAACCCAAATGTAGAATATACCTGTGTGTCCAGGGTCTACCAGGGATGTAGATAAGCATACTCACAGTACCGAAATGTGTCCAGTTTTTCTAAGCAGCTTGTGCTAATGTCGACACTAAAAAAGCACGAACAGTTTAGAACTGAGTAAATTAATATTCACAGTATAGCAGTTCACAAACAATTCTTGTGCCAAAGAAATACATTTCAATAACTAGCTTTGTATGGCAGTTAATTGTAACAGTTGAAAAGAAAGTACATCTTTCCATGTATCTTGGGGTAGCATTTTAAGGAGCGAGTACATTTCTACACTGACAAGTAGGTACTGGAAGCAGCAACATTAGTTCTGAGTACAAAATGTAAATCTCTGGCTACACCCCTGGCTTCTGATACAAGAACTATACCAACCTTCTGTCTTAAACAATGATGTCCACAGCAAACAAGGATGATCTCCATCTTGGAAAGCTGAAAGGGCCACACCTATATGAGTCAGCAGTTTATAGTACTGGGTTGTTATGACAGTGAGTACTGCAATTACTACACAGCAGGCTGCATGCAATTAGCAAATTGTGGCCACTAACTGGTGCAGAGGCCATCACATGCTCATGTGCAAATTCCTACAAAATCAGGCTGCAATCTCTGCCAATAAACTCAATCACTCTATTGCAGAGACTGACAGAGAGAGAGAGACAGAGAAAAGGAAAAAGAAATATTACCAAATCATGCAAAGGAAAGGTATGTGACACATATGTATTTACTGGCATGTAGTAGATGTTATTGAGGAATAGTCTACATAATGTAAACCATTCATATGTGGCAGCAGTACTTCTTTATGCACAGATGTTCTGCTTAACTACTGCTATGGACAATACTGTGTGTACCTGTGGGCTGTGGGACATACCTGTGAAATGTGCAGCTCAGCATTAAATGTCAAAGATCTGATCCATGTTATCTGTGTTCTGTACAGTAGTGTGGCCAGCGGCTGTTGGGGGGGATTAGCGCTAACATTCTATAAACATGGGTGTGACAGAACAACACATGCATGTTATTGTTGTCTTTTGGCTTTTCCCGTTTAGGGGTCACCACAGCAGAACTCCGGTCTGCTAATGATTGGCAGTAGATTTTCATGAATGCCACATGCATGATAGTCATATTAAAGTGTAGCTTAGCATTGGCAACTGCTGTAGCAGTCTAGTATGCTTATCTAGCATCTGTTGCCATATATACCCCCCTAATGTTAGTGTGTGTTCATATGTGACACCTATTTGTGTTGCAGGAAGGCCCAACAATTCAGCTGTGAGGTCCAGGGACTTACAAAAGTGTGGACCTTGTGTGTGTATGCCACACACGTACGGAGAAATATATATGTGTCATATATATTCACATCTGTATACGTGCATAGAGCAGGGGACATATTGCAACTGTTTGTGAAGGGGGGAGATATATATGTTGGTGAAGGTTAGTATGCGCATATTTGTATGTAGGTTTTAGTGTGCGACAAACAAGACAGCATACAGTGCTGGTATATGACATGTGGTGGCTAAACACTGTGGGTGGTTTGTTCAGTTTGCAATGTTGAAGCCAGTAAGGCCTGCTAAAGCTACCTGGGCTGTGAACACCTTCAATGCATTTATCCCAAGACTGTGCGATTTTATTACATTACTTTGCACCTTATATCCTGTGTATAATTGATATTCTCACTATGAAAGGTGAAATGTATATGTGCCTACATATATATGTAGACAAATGGATGTGTATATGTGTGTATATATATTTATATATATATATATATATATATATATATATATATATATATATATATACACACACATATATACTCATACACACCTACATCTACTTGTTGCAATAGATTCTCTGTACTGTTCACTGACTGTGATGGTCAAAATATTTGTGAATACGTCATAGATATGTATCTGTGGAATAGCTTAGTGGGAAACTGTTTATGGTATAGTATTATGGGTCCTTGCTTTGATCCTAGCAAAAGCTGTGTATTCTGTTGCTAGGCAGAACAAGTGGTATTGCATACAGTTTGATTAAGTCCCTTGGTTTTAACTAGGCTGCGTCATTGGAGGCTAAAGCACTACATCTATGATTATTGATTGGTACCGATGTTGAATGCAAATCCTGTGTGTACTGTAGTACTACTTGAAGCTCTGGGCCTGTACAGCGAAGTATGGTGTATGTCCACATTGCTTGCATCCACTGTTTTGTGTGGTCCCTGTATTCATCACAGATTACATTTCTCAAGATTAAGGTTGTGTAATTACTGACACACAGTACTGTATAGTGCACACTGAAAGCTTATCTGGGTTGTCATACCTTTGTGTCCTGTAATTTTGTCTGATGTGCGTGTGGGTATGTCTGTAATATGTCCTTTGACATATGTGTGGTAAAACATATAACTGCGTATCTAGCAACATTCATAATGTACTACAGCAGTATGTGACCTATATTCCCAATTGTGCATATATTTTGGCCATGGGTTTGGCATTAACAAGTTGTGTGGTATAATAGTAATACATTTACTATTACACTGATTGTGATGGATGATATATTTCTTTACACATCAGCTTGATGTATATCTACTGTAGCTAGGTGGTGCATCGTGTTGCATACAGTGTGCCAGGTACTCTTGTATAGTCTTATAGTGATTTTATTTTGTTGCTGTGCAGAACATGGTTCATTAGACAGAGTGAGCAAGGCACTTTCAAGCAGTTGTGGGGTAGTGATAAGTGGCAGTTAGTGTTTCACTCTCGGTTAGCTTATAGGTTGCTATATATGGCAGTTCAGTGATATCTGTACTGTATAATGTTAAATGTGCCATATGACTTGCTCAGACATGTTTTTATATTTATGTCTTCCAGGGATCATGGCCCATCGCAGGAACCCAAGTTACAGTAGTGCTGAAGATGGTATCATTACTAGCAGTATGATTCAGCACTAGCGTCTCATGTTCTCCCGAACCAGCCAGGACCAGCAGGAACATACTGCAATGTGGCAAGATGTTGTCCACAAGGTCAATGAGGTAGGCCTGCATAACTGGACATATGAGCAGGTACGCTACAACTGCAGAGATCTTCTCAGACATGTCCATCAATGTGCCACTGATATGCGTAGACAACAGCTTGCAACAGGAGGTGGTGTTAATATCCATCCCCCCCTCACCAGAGTGGAGGAGCTGCTCATGAGCCTGGTGGCACCTGCCCAACAACAACAGCAGCAGACATACACCATGATGGAGGTTGGAGCCACCCAGCAAGCACACATGGAGCATGCAGGTAATATGGCATATCTGTAGACTACTGTTATCTGTATTGGTAGATCATGCATATGTGAGATGTGGAGTGTGTCTTTCAAAGATGTGGAGCCTGTTGTTGTGCAATACTGATCATTTGGAACATAATCTGTAGCCCTGTGAATGTAAACTGTTGTAGTGTAAGATTGCAAATACACAGTAGCAATGCCACAGTTATGGCCACTGACAAACTGTCTCATCTCCATGTAGGTCCCTCTGAGGTGACATCAAGGCAGCGGACAGATGCTGTTGAGTGTGTTCTACATTTATTATTTTAAATAAAAAGTGCATGTCATAGTTAAGGTGTAGGCCATGTACACATGTAACACACCTACCCATAATGCATGCTGTGCATGTTTGGTGTAAGAGCACATACATCTCACTAATGTGATTAGCTGCCTCAAACACATGCAATACCCAGACCATCTCAAACAAATGTGGCTAGACTGTAGTGACCATTGGATATGTACAGTTGATACTCAACATGCACATAACATACACATCTATGTCATACACAGAGCATTTTAACATGCTACACATAAAGGATTCCCAAACCCTCTATAATGACACACTTCAGTATCCGAAATCTCATCCGCACATTACACGTAATATACCTCAGGGGTAGAGGTCTATCCTGGGGCATTTAAACACTCTGCAACACACTACACATTCATGTCAGGGAATGCTCCTTATTGGCCTCCTTACAAACTCACGTAACAACTGGTTGCGAAATGGTGAATTTAGCCAAGGTAGTACAGTTCTGGCACAGCATGATTAGTGCTCGTTTGTAAAACATTTGTAGCCTTGAGTGACCACCTGATGCTTCATGATGATAGCCTATGGTACTATACCCCATCCAGTTATTGTAACCTCAGTACTACACATAGCTGTCATTGATACACACCATAATGATGCGTGTGTGCACACATATCCACCTCTAAACAGTATGCATACCAATCACCATTTGCACAACTGACACACATATGTCTTGTGATGCTGTTAAGTGGCTAGGTCATATGACACATATTGGGTATGTGTAGTGTTTAAATATGCAGTTGTGTTTTAGCATGTCATGTCATGGATGAGGCTGGCATGTCCACAATATGATCTACATTCACCATAAGTACCGTACATTGGGTATGTGACCGAAAGGTATTCCATCAATTATCCATGCACCACTGATGATGTTGTGTGAATACTCATCATGCATGTGCTAAACATGTGTCCACAATTATTTGCTAAAGACACAGGGGCTGTAATCAGCATTGGATAACTATCTGACACACAGATACACATCCAGCAATGTTATGTACACCTGTGAGTTATGGTGCACAGTACATTGCAGGGTTATGAATACCTGCAATGGTGTGTCCATGTATGCATTGTGTTCCAGTGGGAGGGCCATCACCTAATAACAAAACACATGCATCAAAGCCATGTATACTGTTAGTAACAAGGACTGACTACACTTGCACTGCATGCTGTTGAGCAACACATGTCCTACATGCTGACATGTGTGATATGACTGTTTTGCTTGTGATACTGTACCCCACCATCACCTGCTATTGTGTATGTTCTGTTACTGCTGGTGTTGTGTGTCTCTGCTTCTAGGAGGAGTGTAGTTTTGTGTGTGTGCATGTGGTCTGAAGTCATGTTCAGGTCTTAGTGTGTTTCCTGTTTTCCTCTCACAGGTGCCGAGGTGGGGCTGGTTCAGTACAGCAGGGAACCTGATGTCACTGAGACAGACAGTGATGATGAGGATAGGTGTGTTGAGGCACAGGCAGGTTTGCAGGGTCTGTTGTTGGGCCACCAATTGACAGTACACAAGTCTCCACCCCATCCATGCACACAATCATACTGCCTGTACATCCATCATCACCATTGCCCTTAGCTGAGGGACAATGTACAGTTGGCACTGGCCAGGACAGTGTGGTATCTATGGCACATATATCAGAACACAGCAGTCATAGCCAGATGTCTGGAACGGTACCACATAGGCAGATGCCCAGGGGTTCTCGTCAGAGGACTGCTGGTCATCATGCCCCTGGCAGATGTGCCACACTTTTTTCTACCACACACATGTTCCAGGCTGTCATGGAGGCACAGACATGAATGGAGCGGTACACCAGACATGGGCTAAGGGTACAGAGGGCTCATAACACCTCTGTAAATGACAGTATCCATGACCTAGCGGGTGCCATACGTAACTACACTGAGCTCATTGATAGACGTTGGGGTGAGACATTGGATGTCCTTCACAATATCATGTCCATGTGTCAGGAAAGTGCTGGATGGTTAAGACATGGACGTGGACATATGCCAGCAACATCAGCAGCTGGAGGTAGCCGTGGATGTCCAGCAAGTCACAGCCGCTCCCGTAGTGCCAGTACCAGCCCCAGCGATGTTGGGGCTGGGCTGTCCATAGACCATCCTAGCAGGCCACGTGCACATGGCTCTGGCCAGTCCTAGCAGGGACCTGGATCCAGTGGACATATGTCAACCTCTTCGGATAGCACCCAATCTGGATTAGTACCTGATACTGTCTGTAGCACCCCTTCCAGGCACAAGTTCCGTATCCGTGACCAGAGACGGTGAACTGTAAAGCCTGCCAGGTACAGTCTGTAGCTGTCTTACAAATCCCCGTATATGGCAGCCACATGGTGGAACTGTGTTCATACAGACACACACACATAAGCCAGAAACCTAGGGCAAACACATATCCACACACATTACATCAACAGCGGCCCATAACAATACTCATGGCCCTCACACACACACACACACACACACGTCGATTGTATGGCTCTGTGTAAGCCTCTGGCAAACCAACAACACACCCTGTGCATATGATGAAACCTGTGCCACCTCCTGTCATCTGTAACAGTGATGCAGGAACAGGCTAACATGGTGCTGATGCACAGGGTGACTTTAATAAAGTATAGCAATGGTTGGATGTGTAGCATGTTGTAGCAGTAAAGTGTAATGATATCCTTGAAGGTGTAACTGAGCAGGCATGATGCATTAAAGCTGTAATTAGCAATGTTGTATTGTTTTCACCAGTGTTTATTCCAATTGTGTTTTGTTTGCCCATGTGCCACTTGGCTGATGTGTATAGTTGTGTCAGCATGCATTATACAGTGGACAGTAAGTATGGGGTGTGTGCAACACAGGTTTGCAGGTGTCCATTTGTGAACATGGTGGAGGTGCACTGTCTGCATGTACATGCATATTGAACACATGGACAGGGTGACATGCCCTGTATTGGCCAATGTTAACACTCCATACTTTCTATTGGTGGCCAGTATACATTGTACTACACACATTTTGGAACTTGAGTACGCATGTGTGTGTATGACACGGGTTGACACTGTGCTGTGGGTGATGCTGTTGTTGCTATCTGTCATTGGTTTGCATTACTAAGGTTAACACTGTCCCAGCTGCATAATCCTTTAGTAATGCACACTGTTCACCTACAGGGTTGCATGGACCATGCTATCACAAACACAAGAAATTCTCACTTATACAGTAAAAGTGCATTAGTCTCATGGACCCCTGCCATAAACTAAATATATAATAGAAGGTGTGAAGTTGTACCAAAAAAGAGTTACATACCAAGAAGGGATAACCTCTCTGGTCAGTATCATTGGGAAAATATAATCCCTCAATAAACATACAAAGCAAGCCTCAAAATACAAAATGGCAAGGATTCCAAAGACAACACTAAAGCATTCTTTAGTGTTGTGTATAATCTACAGGGGAAATCACAGATCGGGTCACAGTTAATGTAAATGGTCACAAAGTACACTTATCTGACTGACATTACCAATTTCTTGTCAGACAGTTTGAATGCCGATTTCACCACCCTGTTGTTACAGAAGGGCCACATTTCCAGACCTGAAGAATGTAAAACCTGATGATTCACAGACACTCTGGTTAAAACATCTCTTTACTAAAGTCCAAACCACAGTGGCAATGGTACTTGGCAGTGTCCCTGGCTGTGTCATACACAAGCTGACATATGAAGTCACCACTCACCTAAACACTCTGTACAGATGCAGCCTCTTTACAGGTTACATACTTGTGGAATGATGCACAGTAATGGTGTTCACAGTCCACAAGGGTTGAGCTACAATGTCTTCTTCTTCTTCTCCTTTCGGATGCTCCCATTAGGGGTCGCCACAGTAGGTCATCTGTTTCCATTTCTTCCTGCCCTCTGCATCTTGCGCTGTCACACCATCCCCCTGCATGTCCTCTCTCACCACAGCCATAAACCTCATCTTAGGCATTCCTCTTTTCCTGTTACCTGGCGGTTTCATCCTTAGCATCTATTTCACAATATACTGTGCATCCCTCCTCAGCACATGTACAAACCAACTTAATCCTGCCTATCTGGCTTGGTCTACTAACCTTCAAACCTGGGCTGACCCTCTAATATACTTATTCCTAAACCTGTCCACCGTTGTCACACCCAGTGCAAATGTTAACATAAATTGATTAAGGGTAGAACTACAACAGATCCTGGAAACTCTCACCCTATAAGCCAGACAAGTTTTATCATGAAGGCTATAGAGCACAGCATTATGGAACTCATTAAGAGAGACATTATGAACCTGCAAACACTGCACCATACCCACTTAGGTTCTCTAAAGGCCAGATCATGGCTCCTACACCTAGTAGACTTCAAGCCAGTTAACAAGGCTATAGGTGAGGTCCACACAGCCAAGCTATAACTCACCAGCAATTCATACCCATCCCACATTCTGGTATTATACATAACCTCAACAGACTGACCATAAACGATTGTTAGATGATGGATTGACAACTGATGCACAGCTGTAGGACACACAGTAACATTTGCAGCCTCCATGTGCAATTATATGCCAGTAACAAGTGGTATTCACCTGCACTCAGTCCTGGGACCACTCCTGTTTGGCATATAGCTTTCTTAGGTACAAGCAAACACAGTAGGGATATGTATGCCCACGTCTGATGAAAATGTATACTGTGGGCTATACTTTATTCTCCAGATGACACACACATCTTCCAACAGGGTATCATAGAGACAGATACCTGGTGTCAAACTCGTGCTGAAAAGCTATAAGCCAAAGAAAGCATAGTTATCCACTTTTAGAAAACAAAGTATCCCCAGAGTACAACATAGGTTGTAGCCCCCAAAATGTGGAACAGGTACTAATGTATACATAGAGCCATGTGTTTAGTCATCTCTCCTTTGATAATCACATTACCAAAGGGTTTTGGAAATCCCTCTGTGGAGCACATAAGCAATAAAGGGTTTGCATGCAGATCCACAGAGGTTGTTGCACACCTGTAATGATTAGTCATCTTTGCCAGACTTTGCTTGCTTTGGAACAGGATTCAAATATACCTCAAGCATAAACCCTCGCTCACACTCTTCAATAGAAACCATGATGAGTAGATGTGAAACAGAAGACGTAGCCCAGGGATCACTGCAGTGGCTAAGTTTGTCACTAGCATACAGAAGTGACCTAAGGTCTGGAAAGTGCCAGCACGCTCTGGCAAAGATAACAGATGAGTTCATGGAGAAAGCAGAGTACCCACCTATGAAATAATTGAGGTCACATGTATGTATATGGCTTTTCCCCACAGCTACCTTACATGTGTAATGCACATACAGTTGTCATTGTGATATGTCATACACTAGAAAAATCAAAATCCACTCCACATTGACCAACGGTGTCACACACACTCACACACCTGGAACACACACAGTCAGCAAGTGCGAGATTCAAACTCCTTCCTAAGTACATTATGATACTACAGCAGTATGCATTTACACGACGTGCTATACACAGTACTGGGATTTCATCTTTCCACAAGTATATTTGTAGGATGGTGACATCATCAGACTTGTCAAAGATGGGTATACCACTTTTAAGGGGTGTGAGTATTCTCCAAAAAGGTTGCTCCTCCCCAGGGAGACACACACACACACACACACACACACACACACACACACACACACACACAGTTGGCAAGTGCAGGATTCAAACCCCTACCTAACAACATTATGATTATACAGCAGTACGCATTTACACGACGCGCTATACACATTACTGGGATTTCTCCTTTCCACAGGTATATTTGTAGGATGGTGACATCATCAGACTTGACAAAGATGAGTATACCACTTTTAAGTGGTGTGAGTATTCTCCAAAAAGGTTGCTTCTTCACAGGGGGAGACACACACACACACACACACACACACACACACACACACACAGTTGTCAAGTGCAAGATTCAAACCCCTACCAACTATATTATGATACTACAGCAGTACGCATTTACACGACGAGCTATCCACATTACTGGGATTTCTCCTTTCCACGGGTATATTTGTAGGATGGTGACATCATCTGACTTGACAAAGATGAGTATACCACTTTTAAGGGGTGTGAGTATTCTCCAAAAAGGTTGCTCCTCCCCAGGGAGATACACACACACACACAGTTGGCAAGTGCAAGATTCAAACCCCTACCAACTACATTATGATACTACAGCAGTATGCATTTACACGACGCACTATACACATTACTGGGATTTCACCTTTCCACAGGTATATTTGTAGGATGGTGACATCATCAGACTTGACAAAGATGAGTATACCACTTTTAAGGGGTGTGAGTAGTCTCCAAAAAAGTTGCTCCTCCCCAGGGAGAGAGACACACACACACACACACACACACACACACACACACACACACAGTTGGCAAGTGCAGGATTCAAACCCCTACCTAACTACATTATGATACTACAGCAGTATGCATTTACATGACGCACTATACACATTACTGGGATTTCACCTTTCCACAGGTATATTTGTAGGGTGGTGACATCATCAGACTTGACAAAGATGAGTATACCACTTTTAAGGGGTGTGAGTAGTCTCCAGAAAGGTTGCTCTCTCCCCAGGGAGACACACACACACACACACACACACACACACACACACACACACACACACACACACACACACACACACAGCAAGTGCGGGGTTCTTAATCCAAACTAAGTACATCTTTACACTTCAGCAAGCAATATGGAGTTACAGGGTGCAATACAGACATTAATTGCTGACAGTTTGCCCAAAGGTTTTTTTCACATTTGCTAACCTCAGCAGGCTTATCATACTAGTTGTATTGTGAGTGTATTGTATGCATAGGCCATGACCATATCATATATGGGTTGATGCACCACATGCTGGCACACACAAGGTCAAACCGGTGGCTAAGCTCTGTCAACCCAATACTGGACAATACAGTCAAGAGGAGTAGGGTCATACAACCACAACACCAACAGTCTCACATAGACCTACAATATAAGCACCAGCAAAACACACACATAAATACACATTGCCATACACGGAGAATACAAATATTAATCTGAAAAAGAAAGAGTGTCGTCCTAAGCAGACAAGCAAGCAACATGCACCTCCAAGCACACGCCAGAAAACACACAGTACACCAAAGCAGTGTGCCTCACAACAGGCCCTATGGCAAAACAACATACCCAACACATTAGTAATAAGTGACTCCATAGTCAGGCACACAGATGTTCCACTCACTTGGCTGGAGAAGGGGAAGGTTACTGTCAGTTGTCTGTCAGGTGCTATGATCCGCCACATAACACAAGCACTTACATTACTCCAGAACAGGTACATATATGACGTGTTCTTTGTACATGTCAGTGTGAATGATCTGAGACATACCTCCCAGGGCAACATGACAAGAGATATTTATTAGCTCTATGATCATGTAGCCCAGGCTGATATGACCCTGACCTTGAGTAGCATCTTACCTTCACCTACATGATACTGCAATATATCAGAAAGATGATAAACTTCAACAATTGGCTGAGCTTCTGGTGTCATTCAAAGGGGATCCAGTCTCTGTCTGCCTGGGATGACATGATAGACAAGCCTCGTTGCTTCGCTACAAATGGTTTGCACCTGTCGACCCTGTGCTTCTGAATACTGGCCAAGGCTCTTGCTGTCCCCGTATTACCTTTTTTAGGCATGGCTCAAGGTTCATAGGTAAGTACTAGGCTATTGGCCCTGGGGCCTATAGAAGCCCAGCCAAAAAGGCACCCTGGCTTTTGCCACCCAAGTAATTTATTTCCCTGTGCCACTGTCGAGCAGAGACACAGAAGTGATCCCGGGGTGAATTTCCTATTTCCCATCCAATCATCAAAACTTTTCTTGAAGAATGCTAATGAGGAGCTTTGTTTGATATTGATAGGTAGTTTATTCCAGAGTATGAGAAGTCTCTGGGACAGGAATCTATCCCACCGGCATGTTCTGTTTATTATGATGACAAGGTTTAGGTCCCTAGAACATGTAGCTCGGAGGGATTGGGATTTCTTTAAGTGGAGCATGTCCGACAGCTCTGGGTTTGACATAGCTTTGTATGTTAGGCAGAGATCACCTCTGAGTAGGTGATATGCGACAGAGTAAAGCTGGAGTTTTGTGAGACGGTCTGTGTAGGGCATGTGTTTGAGGCCGGTAAGCCTCTTTGTGAGGTATTTCTGCAGCCTTTCCAGTTGTTGTAGATGACTTGTGAGGTATATACCAAAAGGGGCATTGTACTCTATAATGGATCTAATGAGTGATGAGTAGAGGGGAACAATGACCTCTTTTTTTCTGCATGAGAAACCTTTTGTGATGAGGTGTGCCACGTAGAAGGATTTCCTGACTACTGTGGCAATGTGAGTATCAAAGGAGAGACTACTGTCCACCTGTGTCCCAAGGTCTCTTATCACACTTTTGGTGTTAAGCATACTACCGCCTATGTTGTAGTTCATGGGTACAGAGTTTTTACCAAAGGGGATGACAATGCACTTTTTGGCATTGAGCTTGCGGCCATGGCCTTGACACCAGGCATCTGTCTCAGTGAGGCCCTTTTGTGGGGTGTCCACATCGTTAGTAGTTTCGATTATGGCTCCTAGTTTGCAGTCATCTGTGAACTTTAGCCAAAGACCTTCTGTATTAGCCTGTACTTCAGGAAAGTAGATACCAAACAGGACAGGACACAGGACTGAACGCTGTGGTACTCCACTTGTCACTGGTCTGAAGTCGGATTTGGAGTCTGCTACTTTCACAGTGTGGGTTCTGTCAGTGCGCCAGTTGGCAACCCACCTTGTGACATAGGGATTTATACCTAGTTTAGTGAGTTTATCTATAATTCCAGAGTGGGGGATGGTGTTGAAAGCCTTGACAAGATCGAGATAGGCTGTGTGAACCACCTTACCCTTGTCTACGGCTTTGGTGACTGCTTCAAAGAAGTCTATCAGGTTTAGGAGACATGATCTACCTTTTACAAACCCAAACTGGTTGGGGTCCAGAGTTTGGAGATTACCAATGTTTTTGTTTATAAATTCCATGATGATACGTTCCATGACCTTGCAGACCAGGCTCATCAGGCTAATGGGGCACTAGTTCCCAGGGTCCGTGGTGGCTCCCCCCTTGTGTAGTGGGATAACCGTCGCTGTGCACCATTCAGCAGGCACAAAGCCTGAGGTGAGGCTATGATTGAACATGGTACTTAGGTGTGGTGCCAGTTCGTTCTGTAGTTCGTGTAGAATGCAGCCTGGGATGTTGTCTGGTCCCATGGATGCTGTGTTCCTGGCTTTGTAGAGTGTGGTTTTTACCTGTGCAGCCATGATGACAGGAACTTTGCATTCTTCCGGTATAGAGTTGGGCTCTTTCAGGGGTGAGAGCGGGGTAAAGTTAGCACTGAACCTATCTGCCAGGATGTTGGCAATATCAGTTGGATCTGTATATTTAGTGCCATTGTGCTGTAACTCAGAGCAGATCTGAGTGTTGCCATTGAGATTCTTGACATAGCTATAGAATGCTTTGTGGTTGTCTTTAGAATCAGTGGCGATTTTGTTTTCGTAACTAGCTTTGGGGGATTTTATCAGGGATCACAGCTTCTTACTGAGGCTGACCAGGGAGCTCCTCCACTCATGGGATTTTACCCTCTTTTGCAACAGTTTCTTCCTTCTGTTGTACAGTTTGTTTATGGCAGGGGACCACCAGATTGGCTTCCTTTTCTTGGAGGATAGCGTTTTGTTTCTGTTTGGGATAGCAGGATCCATGCACTCATGTAAGTGCTTATAAAGTGCAATTGTGTAGGATTCAGTAGTCGTAACTGTATTGTCCATCTGCATGGGTGTCATGAAGTTCACCACTTCTGTCTTAAGAAGCATGAAGTTGGCTTTGGAGAAATTTTTTAACATGGTTTCCTTAATGGGGGGTGGGGGCAGAATGTGGATATGTAGGGTAATTAGCTTATGGTCAGATTGGACCAATGAGGTGTTGACTTCAGATGTGGAACACCGGTCACTCAGGACAAACCAAACCCCGTAACCAACACAAATAACCACTAAGTGAGCTAAATGCTACTCATTGCCGGAAGTCTCAGCCTCCAAATGCACACACTCGAGGCAGTTCTCAGTATGGAGAATATTGATATCTGTACAGTAACAGAAACCTAGTTCAAGGCTCCAAAGAGCATACCAGCACTACCAGGATACTACTCATTCCATACCTTCCAGCATCAGAACCTGGATCATAGCACATAGGGTGAGGATGTATCCATATTCATCAATGATACCTACACCTCTCTACATGCTCTGTATAGGATATGTACCCATAGAATGTTGCACAGCAATGTTCTTCCCACTCCACAGGGGCGGGGCCACAAAAGACCTATGGCATTCACGCTCTATGAGCCTGACGAGTTTGATCTGCAAGGCAATGGAGCCAGTCATAATGAAAGTCAACAATAAAGACATTGGGAACCTTCACACAGTTGAGCACACCCAGTTTGGCTTCGTCAAATGCAGATCACACCTCCTGAACTGGGTGGATTTCTTTGAGACAGTTACGCAGGCTACAGATGATTGAAAGGAGCTCCACACAGCCTACCTATACCTTGCTAAGGCCTTTGACACCATTCCCCAGTCGGGTATCATAGATGAACTCACCAACCTGGGCATGAATCCATGCATCACAAGATAGATTGCAAACTGGCTCACAGATAGATCCTACAAATTAAGAGTTGCTGGCTACATGCCAGACTCTACACCAATAACAACTGGTGTCCCCCAGGGTTCAGTCCTGGGGTCCCTCCTGTTTGGTATAGACTTCTCAAAAGTACATGCCAACACAGGAGGGTTGTGGTTGACTAATTTTGCTGGGAACTGTAAAGTGCTTGCCATAGCAGATTCCCCGGATGACACAAATATTCTCCAGAAGGGACTCTATGAGACAGATGTGTGGTGTCAGAATCATGGCCTCAAGCTCAATGTGAAAGAATGCATAGTAATCCCCTTTGGGGAAAACAAAGTACCCGCAAACTACCACATAGGTGTTACCCCCCAAAAATGGACAAGGTAATAAGGGAACTGGGGACACAAGTAGATGATCATCTTTCCTTTGGTAACTATGTTGCCAAAGTGATTAGGAAATCCTATGTGGCCCACCTAATCAATAAAGGGCTTGCATCAGGATCAAAAGAGGTAGTGGTGGCCCTCTACTTTAAGTCATCAGACCCATCATTGAGTGCAATGCACCATTTTGGATGTACTCGACTAAGCATTTACAGCAGCTGGAGAAACCACAGAGGTACCTCACCAAGAGGATTACTGGCCTCAAACAGTTGTGTTATGCAACACAACTGGTAAAACTAAATCTGTTCTCCATTGTGTACCGCCTACTCAGAGGCACACACTGCCTAACATACAGAGCCATGTCCAACACATAACTGTTGAACATGCTCCATCTACGGATAACAAAATTGAGTCACACTACACACTCCAGGGATATGAACCTCATCACAACAATGAATACAACATGCTGGTGGGATAGAGTACCATCCCAGACACTTGCCGTATTGTGGAACAGAGTCCCAATGTACATCAGACAGAGCCCCTCGCTGACACTCTTCAATAGGAACCTTGATGAGTGGATGGGAAACAGACAATTCATGCCAGGCATCACATCAGCAGCCCCACTAGAAAGGGGCTTAGGGTACTGACTATTAGAACTAGGGCTTAGGAGACTACCCAATGGGGTGTTGAAAGCTGCACAACTTGTCTAGGCTAATATATGCCTTTGTGAAGATAGTCTACTACGTACCTATGAACCTATGTGACAGGTACATGTCTATAGATAGATGTGTACTTCATTGTACAGTCATGTTGTACAGCAGGCACATGCACCACATACATTGTAATGCTTACAGATACTGGTGGCTATTATGTACAGTGGGTGAGATGTGCACCTCATGTCTTTTGTGCCATTGGGATGTGTGCTGGCTGGGACAGTCCTGGATGGCTCCCTGTCATGGTCACCCTCTTACACACATCTCTGCCCATCCATCTTTGGCTATTATACTGTGTTCCCCCTACATATATATAGGTACATAGGTAGATAATAGGCTATCTGCCTGAAGGCATATATTAGTATGGCCAGAGTGTGCAGCTATCACCACACATGGGGTTAGTTCCCTAGGCCTTAAGTGTAGTAGAGCTGATGAAGTGATCCATGGTGTGACGGTTCAGTTTCACATACACTCATCAAGGCTGCTCTGGAAGAGTGTCAGTGAGGGACTCAGCTTAATGTAGGTTGGGAGCCTGTTCCAAAGCAAGGGATGTCTGTGAGTTATTAATGTATTCCTCCAACATGTTCTATTTATTGTTGTGATGATGATATCCCTAGAGCATGTGGCACAGTGAGCTTGGGTTTACTTCAGATAGAGCATGTACATCAGTTCTGCATTGGACATGGACCTGTCTGTTGGGCAGAGATCGCCTGAGTAGACAGTATGCGGCAGAGTACAGATTGAGTTAACTTCAGTCTAGTTGCATGGGGCAACTGTTTGAGGCCAGTAATCCTCTTGTTGAGGTACTTCAGTGGTTTTTCCAGCTGCTGAAGGTGCCTAGTCAGATTCATCGCAAGTGTGCCATGATACTCTCTGATGGCTGATGAGTAGAGGGAACCTCCTTTGACCTACATGCAAAGACCTTGGCAATTTGTGGGAGCACATAGCATGATTTTCTAACCACTTTGTGAATGTGTTTCTGGAAGTAGAGATGACTATCCACATGTGTCCATAGATCCCTTATTATTACCACCATATTTAGGGTGTTGGCACCTATGTGGTATTTGTATCACTGTAGCTCGAGGCCATAATTTTGACACCACATCTGTCTGACTGAGACCCTTATTAAGGATGCCTCTGTTGTCCCAAACATTGATTACGACAACCTTTTTGCAGTCATCCACAAACTTTGCTAACCATATCCCTCGTGTGTTTGGCTGTATTTCTGAAAAGTATACACCAGACAGGAGGGGTCCCAGGACTGAACCATGGGGGACAGCAGTTGTTACCAGCTTACAGTCCAACAGGGAGACCACAATTCTTACCTTGTGGGATCTGTTTGTGCCCCAGTTGGCAATCCATCAGATGACATATGTGTTTATGCATAGGTTGTTGATTTTGTGGATACATGTGTGTGGGATGTTGGAAAAGGGCATTTCAATGTCTATGTAGGCCGTGTGTAGCTCATTTCATTGATGTATGTCATGGGTAACTGCCTTGAAAACTGTATAGCAGGTTTAGGGACCATGATCTGCCCCTGACCAAACCAAAATGGGTAGGGTTGGGTGTTTGTAGGCTCCCAAAAGCTCTGTTTATGAGTTACATAATGATGGACTCCATGGCCTTGCAGATCAGGCTTATTAGGCTTATGACAATAGTTCCCATGGTCTGTTGTGCACCAACACTTGTGGAGTGTGCCAAACGTTGCTGTAACCCATTCAACAGTTTCATATCCTGTACAGAGGGTGAGTCTCAACAGACTGTTCAGGTGCAGGGTCTGTTTATTTTGGAGTTCACATATGACACAGCCAGGGAAACCATGTCATCCCATAGATGCCGTGTTTTTAGGTTTGGATAGAGCTGTTTAACCATTGTATATGTGATTTCTGGGTTTTCACAATCTCCAGGTATGGTAATGGGCCCTTTTGTCAGTGAGAGGGGGTAAATATGTATGAACCTGTCTGACAAGATGTTGGCAATGTCAGTCATGTACATGTATTCATTTACACTTTGCACTGACTCAGAACATATATGTGTTTACATTGATATTTATGACATAGCTAAAGAAAGCTTCATGGTTCTCTATGGACTCTTTGGCAATATTTTTGCCAGAACATGGCTTGGATAATGTTAGGAGTGCTCATTGTTTCTTGATGATACTGATCAGAGATTTATTGATCTTCTTTGCATTTTCACTTTCTTTGGACAACTTAAGTACTTGTAGTACATAGTTTGATTGTGACAGGCGTCCAATATATTATATGGGTCTGTTTTCATATCACTGTGTGTGCAAGGCAGGATTGAATAGTGACAAGTGTCTGGAGTAAGAAGTGCAACTGCCAGATATGTGTGGCCCACTGCTGTGCTCAGACATGGCCTAAGTGTGTGAGCATGCCCAGTATGACCTTTCAGTATGTTGCTGACAGAAATTTGCTAAATTTGTTTAAGTGTGTGAGCATGACCACTATGGGCATATATACTATATGTGTATGTGTATGAAAAAATCAAGCTGTTTTTTACTTCAGGGCTCACTTTTGTGTTGTACATCGACAGGAAGCATGCTGTGCCTGCAGGGCTTCCACGAGTCGATTTGCATAGACTTATCAACATTTCTACGTACAGGGGGGACAGCTCTTATTTGTACATTTCTACCGGGGGGGACACCTGATTGTTACTGTGGGTGTACATAGGATGAGGGGTACACCTGACACTTATACACATTTGCTAGGCCTGCACTGCTATGTCAGGTACTCCATTTCAGTCTGTACTGTTGCCTATCGTACTGGCTTGAGGCATACCACTGTACTACAGACCTTAGCTTCCAATTACATGCATATTAGTTTGTGACTTCATAGCCTATCCAACCCACATCACACTGCCTAGCCTGCTATTATCTGTCTGCATAGACCTGGGGAGAGGTTACTCATATGCCTCTTCAGAGAGCATGATACAGAATTTGTTTGTGTTTGCGTTGGTCTACAATTGTCCTGCTGGCTGTGACTGTTAGGTATGTGACCCCCCCCCCCAAACTGGTGTGTGTGAGTGACTTAAGTTGTGTCTGTGACAGTGAAATGCTGTCATGGCTTAGTGGTTCAGTACTGTGACTATAGTGCACAGTATCCTGAGTTTGAGCCCTGTCTCTGCTTTTTATTTTCCTGCTAATTAAGGAACAGTAAAGCAGGTGTGAGTGTGTTTACCCGACTTTGCTCGACTTTTCCCAAAATTGCCTGACATTGCACTGGTTAGCACGGTGCACAGCTACGCGCAATTGTATTTAAATATGCTCAGTACTGGTAAAATGTGCTTAGCAGTGCTTTATATTGCTTAAAATAGGGCACTCATGCCTCAGGTGGTGCTGCAGGGCTGCCTATGTCGGATGCACATAGTACACTCCCTATACATGTTTGAAACCAGGTAGTGTCAAGTTAGGCATCACTTTTACTGTATGTGCGAGTCAGAGAGAGGTGTAATTTTCAGGATTCCTACTGAGTCAGTGTATGTGCTATGCGTTGCCTCTTTGCCAAGACCAGGGCATACTGGGCACTCCTCCTCCTGCCTACTGGGGCAGGCTCAGGTTGTTCCTCCTCCGAGTCACGCTGTGCGTGTGCAGGCCTTGGCAATGGTGGGGGGCTGTTTGGCCCTGCCCCATGTTGTTCCTGCTGCAGCTGTTTCCACAGGATCATATTGTGTAGCATGGCACATACCATAACAATTTGGGTACATGTAGTTGGTGAGTACTGCAAGGCTCCACCAGATGTGCCCAGGCACCGGAACTGTGACTTGAGCATCCCAAACACACGCTCAATTATGTTTCTTGTTTGTACGTGTGCCTCATTATGGAGTTCTTGTTCAGGTGTGTGTGTAATTCTGATGGGTGTCATCAGCCACGGCTCCAGTGCATATCCAGCATCCCCCACTAGGTGACCATCAGGGATGTCCCCATTGGCAAATCTCTGGTACAGCTGCGTCAGATGCCAGATGTGGGAATCGTGATAGCTTCCAGGGCAGCAAGCACACACATTCATTATTATGCCCTGGGCATCACACATGATCTGGCAGTTGATGGAGGGGAAGCCCTTGCGGTTGATGTAGACCCTACCCCGCTCACCAGGTGATGCTTTGATGCATATGTGCGTGCAGTCTATTGTACCCACTACCTCAGGGTATTCTGCTATTTGGTAGAAAAGACGCATATTGCTGGCCAATGCCTCACGGGAATTGGGGAAATATACGTGCTCAACGGCATGTGCTGACATGGCATCCAGGAACTGGTGGAGTACCCTGGATGCTGATGCCTGTGAAATCCCCATCATATCACCAGTTGGTCTCTGGAAGGTACCTGTAGCTAGTATTCTTATGCCAACAAATACCTTGTTATCCACTGGGATGGGTTCCCCTCTGTTGGTTCTGTGTGTGAGGCGTGGCTGGTACAGCTCAAGAATTTGCTGTTGGAGGTCTCTGTCCACCCTATAGTGCTCCACTGTCTCCAGCTCATGTAGCCCCTGGTAGGTTACCCTGGGTCTGTACACTCTTTTCCGTCTCCTCACTGTGGGTTGCTCAGCAGCATTCACAACATCACCACCCTCAGCACCTTGCACATGTTGGTTTATGATAGCAAGAGCAGCCCCTAACATTTTGTCTGACTTAAGCTTTTTAAGCTTTCCCTGTTTGTACACTGCAGTGTTGGCGAGTTCTTGGGAAAAAACAGGGGGGAATGCTGTTTGCAGAGTTTAAAGTGATGGGCTGGGCTGGGCTAGTCACCTGCCTGTGTAATTGGCTGATTCTAATATATTTCATCTGGCAGCTCTGCTAGTTCTCCTTGGTTAACTTCCTACTACTTCTTTTTCTTCCTTTTGCCTTTCTGTTTCTTCCCGGGGGAAGTGCCGCGCAAACACACTGTGTGCATGTTTGCAAGTAGTTTCCTATCTTTTAACATTGTACACCTTTGGTTTGAGGTTTTCAAATAGGACAACTGTAGGCATGCCTCGTGCAATCCTGAGCAACTCAAAGCAAACATAAGCCACTGTGCTCCAATTAGCTTACAGCCTGTCTGACACACCCCCTCATGATGTCACCTATATTCTACTCTACTACTCCTACTCTTACACTCTTGAGACATGGCTCACATGCTGGGGAAAATTGGGATTCACTATCCTTATCCTCATTTGCATAGGATTGCCTACTAATGCATGGTTACATCTCTGACACTGAGCTCCCCCCCCCCCCTTAGCAACCACTACTCAGTGGCCATGTTGTCTTCAGCCTGCCATTCACCTGCATGGCAGAATAAGCTTTTTAATGAAAATGCCTATTTTTGGCTTTTTTTTAATTATTTTCTTGTTTTTATAAGCGCCGCACATTTGGGCGGTGCTGCGCTATGCTTAAACTTCGGAGATCGTGGGGAAAAAAAGTTAGATTTCTATATTTTTAAACATTTATAAATGCCAATGGCCTTATATTTGGCCATTGTCATGCTTCCTGAACTGTATGCATCCTTTATTTGGAGCTGTCATAGCTCCATTTAGCTATTTGCAGAACGGTACTCCGTTACCAACGGAGTACATTTCTGCAGATAACACTAATCTTCCACGGACAAGTTAGTGTTTCCTGGATCACATATTTACCTCATTTGCATAGCTTTCACCAGCAAATGAGGTAATTTGCATACCATGATGCTATCCGTGCAAGAGTAGCTTTAGCAGCTCTCGTGCACGCCCCTGCTGGCTGTTCCTGGATCACACAGCAGACATATTGCCTGTTTGACGTCTTACACTACTCTACAACCTACAACTCCATGCAAGCTTTCGTAAATCCAGCCCAGTAACTATTACATTTGTAATACAGTGTAAACAACTTGCAGTATCTCAGCAAACATTCAAGTTACACACATACTGTCAGGAGTATTTTATTCATCTAGCTGAGAGCTTTCATATGAGACTAAGGAGTTTTGTCTGTTTCTTGGTTTTTGAGATGTTTAGAAAAATGGAAAAATTATATCTATATAAATGAATGTCATAAAAACCAGTTAATATTTATGTACCTGCACTAGACAGAGGTCAAATAATGCAGTTTGACATTGTGTAAGCTTTAAGATGAACTCTTTTAAAACCTTGTACATAGCATGGTTTTGGAACTATTGCTGCAAATGTGAACAAGCAGTATTTGATGCCTAGAGTTGTCAGTAGGAGTTATTTGCAGATGCACCTGGAGGCATCACTCAGAAGAACTGAGAATTATTTTTTAATGTTCTTAATAATCATTGGCTAGGAATCTGCAGACCAGTCACCTCACTGAATTTCCTTGAGTCAACACATTCACCACCTGGTCTAAGGTCTACATGGACAAACAAGCAGCAGTATATGGTAAGTGTTTAATATGTTCTTTCTGAAATCTACCCACTAAAAACCAAATAAAACTCCCCAACCTTAAAATTCTTACTAACAAAGCTTTTAGCTGGTACCCACGTGAATGGCAGGATTGTCTTCCATTTCCCCAACTACCATTTACAATTTTAGTTTGAACCCGCTGACCAATTTTCCCCTCTGGAGCTAAAGGTTAGACACACAAGCGATGTGATCCATAATGTAGCTGGCCCAGCCCCAGCCCCAGGATGGGAGTGTGTTCCCGGTGTACTCTTTAAAGGAAATTGTGCTTGGTGCAGAGAGCTGCATCTGGAAATACTGTGTGTGTCTTTTTTTTGTTCCAGGTGAACGTTCCTCACTGGTGTCAGTGGTGAGGATTGAAGCTCCTTTATTACTGACCCAGAGGAGAGACATCACATATTGGTGAGCATTGGTGTGGATATTAATTGAACTTTTGTAGCCTGTAGGCACTTGTCACTGATGGTGTCTGTACCCTTAGCCACCACAAGGTAAACATACAGAGTTTCATTTTCACAACCGTTTTATTTATTTATTTATTGTTAGTGTAGTTTAGTCAGGGAAAGCAGGCAAAGATGTCAGCAGAGGATAATGGCAAGCTGACGAAGAATCATTTGGCCAAGGTGTGCGAAACCAAAGGGCTGGTGCATGCCAACCTGACTAAAGAGGAAATGATTTCAGCCTTAATCACAGCTGCAACACCAACTAGCAACCAGGAGAATAACCAGTCTAGCGATGAGGATCTGCAGCCCTCAGAAACCAGACAGTACACCTTTTCCACATAGGACCTAAAAGCCCATCTGGAGGTGGACTTGAACTGGAGACCAAACATATGGAATTAGAATCAGCAGAGAGACTGTAGCACTTGGAGGCTGAAGAAAATGAGAAACTGGCAGGCAAAATGAATGGAATTAGAATCAGCAGAGAGACTGCAGTGTTTGGAGGCCAAAGAAAATGAGAAACAAGAGAAGGAGCTGCTGACTCCTCATCAGAGTCATGAAGGTAATGGAGAAGGGAATATCTGAACCCCAGAAGCAGTAAAGGTCAGTAAATTTCTTCCACAGTTTACAGAGGGTGATAATTTTGATAGTTTTATTCATATATTTGAAAGAGTATGTAAATAGTATAAGGCTGACCAAGGGATTGGGATAAGGCTCCTGCCCCCCCCCTTACTCCATGGTAAAGCTGTAACTGCTGTTTCTAAATTGTCTGATATCGATTGATTAAATTATGACAAGGTTAAACAATGTTTATTTGAATGTTTTAAGTTAACACATGAAGCTTACAGAAAAAAAGTTTTGTGAGTATAGACTCAAGGCAGATGAAAGTGTATTTGATTATATTGCTGAGTTAAGCACTTGTTTTCATAGGTAGGTGACTGGGTGTCAGGTCACCAATTTTGAAAGGCTGGCAGACACTTTGGTGAGTGAACAAGTCCTTAGCACTTTGCCTGAGGACATGAAAACCTGGTTGGCAGACCAGGAGTGTAGCTCTGCAGGTGAGCTGGGGAGACAAGGGGATCTCTACTTAGCAAGCAGGGCATCACTGCACAAAAAGGGGCCACCCAGTGCTGCACATGGATATCAGGGAACCCATGGTGAGCAGCCTAAACCACCCAGAGTCCACCAGTAACAGGGGAAGGCACTAGTTCACATACATGCCCAGGACCAAGGTTTAGATGTTTTAAATGTAACCAGTGGAGACATGTATCATACAGATGTCCATGGAAGCAAGCTGGGGGAGCCAGGAAGTGTGAATAACAAAATGCCAGTGGTAGGTTGTCCAGACACACCAGCCTCTGACATGAGCATTGTCAAGCCTGCAGTGGTTAAAGAGGAGCAGTACTTGCTTGGGTAATCCACTCCAGTCAGAGCTTTAGGAGGGACCCCATTCCAAATACTTTTGGCCGGGTACACATTGACTGGGAGGGTGGAAAAGGAAGCGAGCAAGTAAGGGTGTTTGAGGATATCCTTGCAGATGATTTTGATAATGCAGTACCTTATGTGAATGCAGTTACATGCAGTCAGGTTTGGAGACAGGCATGTGGGTCTGGTACCCTGGGGAGACCCAGACAGACCCCACACCTGAAGCTGGGACTGGTGATGTGGCTATTTCAGGGAGGGAGCTGCACTGTAGCAGTGAGCCTGCAGGTGAGCCACAGCTGCTGGTAGGTACTGATGTTTCCTTGGACAGAGTGACTGCAATGGCAGAGGTGAGTGGTAATAACCAGGCTTTGAAAGTAAGGCACTGCTGTCAGGAGATACCAGACTTTCTGTGGAAGAGAAGTTGGGAAAGGTCACAAAGACAGAGTTGAGACAGGCTCAGCTCTCAGACTGTACATTAGGAGGCTTGAGGGAGACACCTGATTCTGAAAGAAAAGAGAAATCTGTATACTGTAACAAAGGGTTAATCTATAGAGAGTGGACCCCTGAGGGATGGCTAGAGGGTGAGGTAGTACAACATTTGATAGTGCCCAGAGCCTACCATCTGGCACTTCTAGTCATAGCCATGACATACCTTTTGCAGGTCATATGGACATAAAGCATAACAAGAGACATATTATGCATAACTTTTATTAGCTTGGGATTGCAAGGGATGTAACAGGGTACTGCAGGACTTGTGAGCAGTACCAAAAAAGTAGGCAAGGCAGGAGACAAGGTCAAAGCTCATTTGATGCCTTGGCCTATGATTGAGAAGCAGTTTTAGAGGGTAGCTATGGATATTGTGGGACCTCTGGGTACCCCGAGTTTCACAGGAAAGATGTATATCCTGGTGGTAGTAGACTATGCTATTAGATAACCTTCGGTGGTGTCTGTGTCCTCCATTGAAGCAGAAAAGGTGGCAAATGATTTGTTAGAGATTTTTAGCAGGGTAGGTTTCCCGAGAGAAATACTGACCGAAAGAGGTGACAGTTTCATGTCAGACCTGCTAGCTTGTCTGTGACAGCACTGTGGGGGTGAAGCACCTAAAGACTACTACTTACTACCTGCAGACTAATGGTCTTGTGGAGAAGTTGAACTCTACACTAAAGACCATGCTGTGGGCATTTGCAGACCAGTTTAAGAGAGAGTGGGACAAATATTTGCCCCATCTGCTGTTTGCTTACAGAGAGGAACCATAGGAATCCACAGGTTTTTCACCCTTTATGTTGCTGTATGGGCAGAGGGTGAGAGGGGTCCTTTAGATTTGATTTGTAATTAGTGAGAGAGTGAGTGTGATTCCCACAAGGAGTCTGTTGTGGCATATGTTCTAAACCTCAGGCCAAGGCTTAGTGAGCTCATGGGCTTGGCCCAGGAGAACCTGGCAGGAGCCCAACAGCAGAAAAAGGTCTGGTATGACAGGAATGCTTAAGCCCAAGAGTATGCTGTGGGACAGCAGGTTATGGTGCGCATTCCTGTTAGATTCAGTAAGCTGCAAGCAGCTTGGGAGGGACCTTTCAAAATGGTAAGGAAGGTCAGTGATGTAAACTACATGGTAGAACTGCTAGGCAGGAGGCAAGGGCACAAACTGTACCATGTTAATATGATAAAGTCTTACCATAATAGGGAGGCCATGGTGCTAAAGTGCATGGCAGGAGGAGTCTTAGGGGGATCTGATGACTGATCTCTTCAGTGAGGCTCAGACTAACACCTCTTCGGAATGGGTAGCAATGTCCCAGTGGCTATCCCATACCCAGGTTTGAGAGATCTGAGTGGTATTACAGGAGTTTGGTGGCATGTTTACTGGGAAACCTGCATGCAACCATCTGGTGCAGCAGCATGTAGATACAGGATCCCAAAGGCCTATCAAGCAGGCCCCTTACAGGGTGCCAGAGGGAGTCAGACAGACTCTAAGGGAGGAGATGCAGGAAATATTTGAATTGGGGGTAATCCAGTAGTCTAGCAGTCCCTGGGCCTCCCCGGTGGTGATGGTATCAGAGAAAGATGGCAGCACCAGGTTCTTTGTGGACTACAGAAAACTAAATAGTCACACAGAGTCATAAGTTTATCCCATGCCTAGGACAGACAAAACCTTAGAGCAGCTGGGGTGGCTAAGTATGTAACTAAGATCTTCTGGCAGGCGCCCTTGACATCCACCTATAGAGAGAGCGATGGTAGCCTTTGTGACTCCTTTCGGATTATACAAGTTCACGAAGATCCCGTTTTTGGACCGAAAAATGCCCAGCAGCCTTCCAGGGGCTGGTGGATCGTATCCTAGCAGGAGCAGGAGATTATGCCCTTACTTACCTGGACAATATTGTTTTCTGCAGCCATTCATAGCAACAGCACCTTCAGCATGTCAGGGAGGTCCTGGGCAGACTGCAAAGGGCAGGGTTGACCATTAAGCCCAGTAAGTGTCGGGTGGGTATGGCAGAGCCCTCCTACCTGGGACATAGAGTGGGGAGTGGTAAGATCATGCCAGAACTTGCCAAAGTGGAATTTATTGAGAAGTGGCCTGCTCCTGTTACCAAAAAGCAGGTGAGGGCATTCTTGGGGACAGTGGGGTAGTATAGAAAGTTCTTTCCCAATTATATTACAATAGCTGCCCCCCTTTCAGGCCTGACAAGATAAAAAAGGCCAGATAAGGTAGTGTGGACCACAGCATGCGAGCAGGCATTCCAAAACATTAAAGAGGCTTTGGGAGGACCCCCTGAGTTAGCCAGTCCAAATTACTGCAAAGAGTTTGTTATGCAGGTAGATGCTTTGAACCATGGGGTGGGGGCCTTACTCAGCCAGGTTTCCTCAGAGGGAGAAGAGCACCCAGCTGTATATCTTAGCCTTAGACTCCAGCCCAGGGAGGAATGTTATGCAGCAGTAGAAAAAGAATGTCTAGCCATAGCATGGGCAATGCAAAAAATTCAACCTTATCTGTATGGAAGGAAATTCACAGTAGTTACAGACCACAATCCCTTAACATGGCTACATCGAGCCAGCCAGAAAAATGACAAGTTATTAAGGTAGAGTCTTGGGTTACAGGTCTATGATATGACAGTACAGCATTGTAGTGGGGTTAGCAATGCCAATGCAGATGGGTTCTCAAAACAGGGTATGGGTTAATGAATTCCCAGACAGGCTCATTTCTCTCAAGCCACATTTCTCCAGGGTCACGGGAAAACTAGCTTGAGTCTTCAAAGGGGGGAGAGATGTGATGATGTGAGGTATTGCCAACTGTACCAGAAGAAGTAAGGCAGTGGATGTGTAACATATGCCAGCATAGATAGCTGGAGCTTTGTAAAGATTTACGTGTTTGTATATCAAACTGATTTGTACAGGTGCTTGTGTTGAAAATTTGTAAAGCTGCTTGTGTTAAAAATGCACCAACAGTGGGTCCTGCTGGACAGAAAAGAAATACACCTGTATGTCAGACTGTATTGTAACTGTTGAAATGAATGTATTGAGGATACTGGAATAGAAGAGGTTAATCTCAGTCCAGCTAACTTAATTAAAACTAAATTATCTGGTTTAGGCCATGAAGATTGTAACTGACAGTTCTGACTGCAGCCAGAGACAAAGTGTGTGTGTGTGTGTGTGTGTGTGTGTGTGTGTGTGTGTGTGTGTGTGTGTGTGTGTGTCTGAGTGTCTGAGTATGAGAAGTCTGTCTTAATAGCTCTCTAGGAAGAGTGGAAGTGTTAAAATTGTTTTACACCTTCCAAATGTTGTGTGTGTGTGTGTGTGTGTGTGTGTGTGTGTGTGTGTGTGTGTGTGTGTGTGTGTGTGTGTGTGTCTGTGTCTGTGTGTGTGTGTGTGTCTGTGTCTGTGTGTGTGTGTGTCTGTGTGTGTGTGTGTCTGTGTGTGTGTATTATGACACAAGATCCTGCCTGGCTCAAGCTTCTAGAAAAGGGGGTAGTGTGGGAACCAGAGTCTTCTATAACCAGCACTGAAATGATATTTAGATATTAGTGAGAGATGTCACTTGGCTCTCAGCAGTCTGGTTATGAAACCTGCCAAGAGGGAAGACCACTCACACACATCATCTTGCCTTTTCCTAGTAAGTGAGCTAGAGGACAGTAATTCTTTAGATCAGTCAGGAAACTATAGTGAGATTAGTTAAGTATATTTTCTGTTCCTCTATGAACCTTTCCATTTATGTTGGTTTTACTATTTCTTGTGATTGAAAAGCTGGTGTTTATTGTAAATAGTTATTTAGTATTTTCATGTTATTTTATTATTTATTATTAAATATATTTAAACGTTTCATTGTGGCTGGTCTTTTAGGGAATATTTTAACTTTTGAGAGTATTTATATTTGTTTGATGACACTGTGCCCATCCCTGAAATCCTTGCTGTTTGGTCAGCATTGCCACTGGTGTTAGTATTAATTTTACTCAGTACAATTGGGTACTCTAGTATATGCCTTTGAGTACTTGGCTTTGTGGGTGTTCTGGTGACAGTGTATCTACCTTATAGCCTGGACAAATGTTTTGTGTGTGTGTGTGTGTGTGTGTGTGTGTGTGTGTGTGTGTGTGTGTGTGTGTGTGTGTGTGTGTGTGTGTGTGAGCACAGAGAGAGTATGTGTGTCAGCTGCTTTGAACAGAGACACTGACAGGACTGATTTCACAGAGATGATGGTGGAGGACTTGGCTTGGAACAACTGGCTGAGGACTTAACTCTATAGCTGTGTCAGTGGGGAGTCTTTATTTGGGGCCCGAAGAGAGAGAGTGAGGGAAACTCAGCCCTAGGACAGTAGTGTGTTCCCTGTGTGCCCTTAAGGGAAATTGTGCTTGTTGCATAGAGCTGCATCTGGAAATACTGTGCGCATCTACAAGTGGATATAAAAAGTGTACACCCTCCTTTAAAATGACAGGTTTTTGTGATATAAAAAAATGAGACCACAATAAATCATTTCAAAACTTTTCCCACCATTAATTTGACCTATAACCTGTACAATTCAATTGAAAAACAAACATATCTTTCAAGGGGAAAAATATAAAAAATAAGAAACATACAGTAAGCTGGTTGCATAAGCACACACACCCTTAAACTAATACTCGTTGAAGCACCTTTTGATGTTTTAAGTGTTAAATCCACGTGGGGAATACACCCTAAAAATTAATGGGTAAAATGTATGAGGTTTTAGGTCTTAAATCCACATAGAGAATGCACCATAAAAACCAATGGGTAAAACGTGAGGTTTTAGATTTCTCAGACTGCAAACTCTCACTGAGATCAAAAATGATACCCTTTGTCATACCTTTCAACTGTCCAGATTTTTGCCTCATATTTTTGATCTATTCCTCATAAAATGTTTGGTTTTCTTTCAAATCACTGGGATGTTCCGAGGATTGAAATCACTAAATAATGACATACATTTATGTTTCAGACTTCCTGTAGAAAATGGTGTGTTAATGCAAACCCTGTTGCTCTATAAAATTTCTAAGTTTATAAGAGCAAACTTTAAAATCTGTTCTTGTTTTGTGGCCTTTGTGTGTTGTTGGACATCTGCACAGAGCAACACAATGCTACTGGGCATCTGCATAGGGCAGCACGGTGCTACTGGGCATCTACATGGGGCAACATAGTGCTACTGAGCATCTACATGGGTCAGTGCAGCACTAATGGGCATCTGCATAGGGCAACACAGTGCTGCTGGGCATCTGCATAGGGCAAATAAAATATAATTCAGAAGAATAAATACATCTGCTGAAACCAAACACGAATAGAAACATACATAAATAATGTAACTCATATTAAAGTTACATTAAGAGAGAGTACTGAAAACCCCAGGTGCCAGGATTATCACCAAAGCCTCATTATCAGTGAAGGTTAGTGTACTTAAGTCTTCTGTATGCCTACACTGCTACTGTGTCATTAAAATGGTGACAGCACTCTGAAGTAAGGGACACATAACTACGTCCTATATTATTGTTAGCCTCTCCTCCATCCGGAGATGATCATGTAGCTTCTGGTTAGTGTCCTTGCTGCCCTATAGTAGCACTCTGTCCTCATGGAGGACTGCCTTATTCCACTTTTAAGACAAGTTTGTCTTTTGTTTGCACATTACTGATGTGTCTCTGTAGGTTACATCAAACCAAATACAAACTAACATGATGTAAACCATTACACTTTTAACAAAAAGTTTACAAAATTACACTCGGACAAGTTTTATCTTGCTTATCTCAGGTGTGCAACACAATTGCTTATGAAACACTTCTTCAGTAAAATAACCTGCAATAAACTGGAGTACTTAAGTAGTTTGCTAAAATGTCTGTAAAGCAACCATATTTTGCATGAATATGGCATTATCGACCCAAAACTAGCTTTAAATGTAAAAGTTACAGAGCCACACACAGCATGTGCTTCTGAATCATGACTCGGAAGTCTGGGTACTTATGTCAGCATGGGTTCCCATAACCAGCTGTCTGAACACCATTGTTATAAATTTTGCAGTTGGTCACACTTTAAGCAGATGTGAGGTGCCTGCATGATCACCTCACCATGCAGGTATACAAACTTGTGATCTGCATGCCATTTTGAACTGGGTACAGCCTACACTGCAGGTTTATTTAGAAGAGGTAGCTGCCGAATAACAATATGGACAAAGAATGTATGCAGTAATAATGGATTTAGCAGCACTATTTGATGTAGTCCCTGCCTGCATTGTTATTTACATTTTCACATGAGAGATAAGTGCTTAATTACGGGACAGCATGATATTGCAGTATAGACACGTCTTTGCTTATACATAGCCAGGCTGCAGCTCATGTAGAATGCCCTGTTTTGTAGCACCTCTTAATGTCATGTGTTGCTATATTTCCAAATATTCAAGATAAACAGGCATTTTATATTTAGGATTATACAATGACCCCCCCCCATTAATATTCCAAAACGGCCACTCTGATTGGCCAGCGTGCCCGTTGTAAATCCCACAATATACCAACGGAAAAAGGTCCGGTCACCCAAACTTTTTTCCGTTGGTATAAGGTGTCCAAAACTTTTTGTTTTAATAATAAAAAAAAAAAAAAAAAAACGGAGCAACAGAGACTTTCTTTTCTCCATTGCTTCCATTTCAAATCATTGCTTTACTGAGTATACGTGGGAACGCAACACAAGGAAGCAGTATACCACCACCGGCGGAAGAACATTAATGTGCCGTTATACAAAGACATTATTTAAGAAAAGGAAGTATTTTTTTCTTAAATAATGTCATTGCATAATAGCAATAACCGACTCCGTGGTTGTGGTATATTGAAAATTTACCCACGGATGGCTTTATTTAATCACTCGGGCTTCGCCCTTCTGATTAAACCACACCAACCGTGGGTAAAACTTCAATATACCACACCACGTCATCAGTTATTGTTTAAGTACAGGATAGGAAAAGGCGACATTTGTGGACCAGCAGCCAGCTAAAGAGCATCAGCTGATGCTAACCACATACCTTATTGGTACACTTAGAGAAAGGTGTGGAGGGAAACAAATACTGTGTGCTCACTATTGCGCAGATGAGGAACTTCATCTGGGTGACCTAGCTGATGACATACTGGAGCCAGTGGTATATGTTACTGTATCTTGTATGTGATGAAATGATACATGTTTTATCAGTCTGCCCATGTAATGTATGTGATGAAATTATACATGTCCTGTTTCATCAGTCTGCCCATGTAATGTATGTGATGAAATGATACATGTCCCTGTTTCATCAGTCTGCCAATGTAATGTATGTGATGAAATGATACATGTCCCTGTATCATCAGTCTGCCCATGTAATGTATGTGATGAAATGATACATGTCCTGTTTCATCAGTCTGCCCATGTAATGTATGTAATGAAATGATACATGTTCTGTTTCATCAGTCTGCCCATGTAATGTATGTGATGAAATGATACATGTCCCTGTTTCATCAGTCTGCCCATGTAATGTATGTGATGAAATGATACATGTCCTGTTTCATCAGTCTGCCCATGTAATGTATGTGATGAAATGATACATGTCCTGTTTCATCAGTCTGCCCATGCAATGTATGTGATGAAATGATACATGTCCTGTTTCATCAATCTGCCCATGTAATGTATGTGATGAAATGATACATGTCCCTGTTTCATCAGTCTGCCCATGTAATGTATGTGATGAAATGATACACATCCCTGTTTCATCAGTCTGCCCATGTAATGTATGTGATGAAATGATACATGTTGTATCAGTCTGCCCATGTAATGTATGTGATGAAATGATACACATCCCTGTTTCATCAGTCTGCCCATGTAATGTATGTGATGAAATGATACATGTCCTGTTTCATCAGTCTGCCCATGTAATGTATGTGATGAAATGATACATGTCCTGTTTCATCAGTCTGCCCATGTAATGTATGTGATGAAATGATACATGTCCTGTTTCATCAGTCTGCCCATGTAATGTATGTGATGAAATGATACATGTCCTGTTTCATCAGTCTGCCCATGTAATGTATGTGATGAAATGATACATGTCCTGTTTCATCAGTCTGCCCATGTAATGTATGTGATGAAATGATACATGTCCTGTTTCATCAATCTGCCCATGTAATGTATGTGATGAAATGATACATGTCCTGTTTCATCAGTCTGCCCATGTAATGTATGTGATGAAATGATACATGTCCTGTTTCATCAATCTGCCCATGTAATGTATGTGATGAAATGATACATGTCCCTGTTTCATCAGTCTGCCCATGTAATGTATGTGATGAAATGATACATGTCCTGTTTCATCAGTCTGCCCATGTAATGTATGTGATGAAATGATACATGTCCTGTTTCATCAGTCTGCCCATGTAATGTATGTGATGAAATGATACATGTCCTGTTTCATCAGTCTGCCCATGTAATGTATGTGATGAAATGATACATGTCCTGTTTCATCAGTCTGCCCATGTAATGTATGTGATGAAATGATACATGTCCCTGTATCATCAGTCTGCCCATGTAATGTATGTGATGAAATGATACATGTCTCTGTTTCATCAGTCTGCCCATGTAATGTATGTGATGAAATGATACATGTCCCTGTATCATTAGTCTGCCCATGTAATGTATGTGATGAAATGATACATGTCCTGTTTCATCAGTCTGCCCATGTAATGTATGTGATGAAATGATACATGTCCCTGTTTCATCAGTCTGCCCATGTAATGTATGTGATGAAATGATACATGTTGTATCAGTCTGCCCATGTAATGTATGTGATGAAATGATACACATCCCTGTTTCATCAGTCTGCCCATGTAATGTATGTGATGAAATGATACATGTTGTATCAGTCTGCCCATGTAATGTATGTGATGAAATGATACATGTCCTGTTTCATCAGTCTGCCCATGTAATGTATGTGATGAAATGATACATGTCCTGTTTCATCAGTCTGCCCATGTAATGTATGTGATGAAATGATACATGTCCCTGTTTCATCAGTCTGCCCATGTAATGTATGTGATGAAATGATACATGTCCTGTTTCATCAATCTGCCCATGTAATGTATGTGATGAAATGATACATGTCCTGTTTCATCAGTCTGCCCATGTAATGTATGTGATGAAATGATACATGTCCCTGTATCATCAGTCTGCCCATGTAATGTATGTGATTAAATGATACATGTTCTGTTTCATCAGTCTGCCCATGTAATGTATGTGATGAAATGATACATGTCCTGTTTCATCAGTCTGCCAATGTAATGTATGTGATGAAATGATACATGTCCCTGTTTCATCAGTCTGCCCATGTAATGTATGTGATGAAATGATACATGTCCTGTTTCATCAGTCTGCCCATGTAATGTATGTGATGAAATGATACATGTCCTGTTTCATCAGTCTGCCCATGTAATGTATGTGATGAAATGATACATGTCCTGTTTCATCAGTCTGCCCATGTAATGTATGTGATGAAATGATACATGTCCTGTTTCATCAGTCTGCCCATGTAATGTATGTGATGAAATGATACATGTCCTGTTTCATCAGTCTGCCAATGTAATGTATGTGATGAAATGATACATGTCCCTGTTTCATCAGTCTGCCCATGTAATGTATGTGATGAAATGATACATGTCCTGTTTCATCAGTCTGCCCATGTAATGTATGTGTTGAAATGATACATGTCCTGTTTCATCAGTCTGCCCATGTAATGTATGTGATGAAATGATACATGTCCTGTTTCATTAGTCTGCCCATGTAATGTATGTGATGTGGCACATACCATGCATGGCAACATGAGCGTCATTGTTAATCTGTGGTACACGGCATGGCCAAAATTGTACTATCACACTTCAAAAATGTTATTTTTCCAGTGTTCATGTTTTTGTTAATAAAAAGTTAATTTGAACTGTTTGCCACCATGCTGCTGTTGGAAATTTTTATAGTTTTTAATTTTTTTCCTACCCCAGTTTACCTTGATACAAGAGTAACATGGGGCTTTGTTATAAGCAGGTATTCCTACTGATCTAAAATAACAAAGACCAAATCCAGCAAAATTCCACCACCAGCAAGATAGTCCAGAAATGAAAAATGCAGGCTAAGAAGAGCTTCCAGTAGTTTAATAAAACACAATAAAATTGACAAGACTGAGCACTTTCGTATAAAAATACTTCATCAGAATCTGCTACAAAAGCACAAACACCAAGTTTAAATACCCCTCCCTATAATCACATGACAGTTTGGATCATCAGTGCACTCACTTGTAGAAAACAGCATGCCTTGAAGCAACATGTTACAAGTTAAATTTTAAAAAAGTTATGCTATCTATTAGTTTTCAAATATAAAATGAAAATAAAAGTAATCCTAGCCCAACAAAAAGCTGTTTTATATATATAGTATGTTGAAATGCACAGAACAACAGCACCTGACTACACAGTACAAGATCTGAGTTTTAAAACACAAGCTACAGACACCCCTTCATTGAGACCAGGAGGGTTGGTAGCATTTAATCTAAACTGCCAATGCAGTTCCCTTTCTTCCAATGTATCCTCCCATGGTCCCCCTCTAAGGTCTTGTAGCACTTGTTCCAAAACAAAAAGATCGAAAACTGTGACTGGGGTACTGTGTGATGTGTTTATCAAGGGCATTTTTACTGTCCAGTTTTCTAACATAAGCTTTGTGTTCATATATACGCTCTTTGATCTTCCTCTGTCTTGCCTACATAAAAACATTTACACAGTTGACATACAGCAGCATAAACCACCTCCACACTGTTGCAGCTACAAAAATTCCTTGATCTAATTGTCATTTGGTGTAACACCGGGTTATCACCTTCCAGTATGTCATTACAATAATTACAAAATCCACATTTATAGGTGCCAGCCCTTTTGTTACTGCGTCCATATTCACAGTGGACAGATGTATGCTCAAAATAATTTTTAATGTCTTGCCCCTTCTAAAGGCCATGATTGGATGGTTCCCTATTTTCTCTCCAAATGCTTTAAGCAAAAAATCTGCCAGTTTTTGATCAAAATACCCCTAATCAGAGGGGCCTCATTGCAAAACTCTGTAACAAAGGCTTTTTGCAGAATATGCCCATCCACTTGTCTCCTAGAAAATGCACCTGAGGCCAAAGTGGAAGTGGGGTGTATAAGGAGTACTATATCTCCCTTCATTAACAGCTGAAGGATATTGCAGTATGGACATGTCTCTGCTGATACATAGCCAGGCTTCAGCTCATGTAGAATGCACTGCACTGCAATGCATTAACAGCTGCAGGATGTTGGAGTATGGACATGTCTCTGCTGATACTTAGCCAGACTGCAACTCATGTAGAATACACTGCACATCTTTAAACATCTGCAGAATATTGCAATATGGACATGTATTTGTTTATACATGGCCAAACTGCAGCTCATGTAGAATGCACTGCACTGCGTTAACAGCTGCAGGAAACTGCAGTCTGGACATGTCTTTGCTTATACATGGCCAGCCTGCAGCTCATGCAGAATGCACTATACTTCATTAGCAGGTGCAGGATATTACAGAGTGTACATACTTTTGCTTATACATGGCTAGGCTGCAACTCATGTAGATTGCACTGCATTGCATTAACAGCTGCAGGATATTGCAGTATAGACATGTCTTTGCTTATACATAGCCAGCTTGTAGCCCATGTAGACATGCAGAGTGGACATATCTTTGCTTATACATGTCCAGGCTGCAGCTCATGTAGAATGCACAGCACTGCATTAACAGCTGCAGGATATTGCGGTATGGACATGTCTTTGCTTATACATGTCCAGGCTGCAGCTCATGTAGAATGCACAGCACTGTATTAACAGCTGCAGGATATTGTGGTATGGACTTGTCTTTGCTAATACATGGCCCAGCTGCAACTCCTGTAGAATGCACTGCACTACAGTGGATTAACAGTTGCTGGATATTGAAGTATTGGCATGTATTTGCTTATGCAAGATCAGACTGCAGCTCATGTATAATGCACTGCAGAGCATTAAAAGCTGCAGGATATTGCGGTATGAACATGTCTCTGCAGATACGTAACTAGGCTGCAGTTCATGTAGAATGCACTGCACTTCATTAATGGCTGCGGATATTGCAGAATGGACTTGTTTTTGATTATACATGGCTGCAGCTGATCTAGACTGCATTGCAGTATATTAACAGCTGCAGGATATTGCAGTATGGACATGTCTTTCCTTATACATGGCCAGACTACAGCTCATGTAGAATGCATCGCATTGCTTTACCAGCTGCAGGATATAGCAGTAGGGACATATCATTGCTTATACATGGCGAGGCTGCAGATCATGCGCAATTCACTTCCCTGCATTAACAGCTGTATGATATTGCTGTATAGACATGTCTCTGCTGCTACATAGCCAGGCAGCAGCACATGTAGAATGCACCTCACTTTATTAACAGCTGCAGGATATTGCAGCATGGACATGTCTTTGCTTATACGTGGCCAGGCTGCAACTGACGTACAATGTACTGTACTTCATTAACAGGTGTCGGATAATTCAGTATCAACATGCCTTTGCTTATACATGGCCAGGCTGCATCTCATGTAAAGTCCACTGCAGTGCATTAACAGCTGTGGGATATTGTAGTATGGACATGTCTCTGCTGATACTTAGCCAGGCTGCAGCTCATGTAGACATGCAGTATGGACATGTCTTTGCTTATACATGTTCAGGCTGCAGCTCATGTAGAATACCCATCACTGCATTAACAGCTACAGGATACTGATGTATGGACAGGTCTTTGCTTATAAATGGTCAGTCTGCAGGCTGCAGCTCATGTAGGGTGAAGTTCACTACAGTGCATTAAATGTTGCTGGATATTGAAGTATGGGCATGTCTTTACCTATACAAGGCCAGGCTGCAGCTAATCCAGAATGCATTGCATTGCATTAACAGCTGCAGGATATTGCAGTATGGATTTGACTTTGCTTATAAATGACTGCAGTGCATTAACAGTTGCAGGATATTGCAATATGGACATGCCTTTGCTTATACATGGGTAGGCTGCAGCTGTTGTAGAATGCTCTGAAGTGCATTAACAGTTGCAGAATATTACAGTATGGGCATGTTTTTCATTATACATGGCCAGGCTGCAACTCATGGAGATTCCATTGCACTGCATTAATGTCTACAAGATATTGCTCCATGGACATGTATCTGTTTATACATGGTTAGGCTGCAGCTCATGTAGTGTGCATTGCATTGCAATACATTAACAGCTGCAGGATATTTCAGTATGGGCATGTCTTTGCTTATGCATGTTCAGGCTACAGCTCATATATAATGCACAGTACTGCATTACCATATGCAGGATATAGCAGTAGGGACATATCATTGCTTATAAATGTCCAGGCTGCAGCTCATATAGGATACACTGTAATCCATTAACAGCTGCAGGATCTTAAAGTCTGGACATGTTTAGCTTATACAAGGCAAGGTTGCAGCTGATGTAGAGTGCACTGCACTGCATTACCAACTGCAGGATATTACAGTATGGACATGTCTTTGCTTATACATGGACAGGCCGCAGCTCATGTAGAATGCACTGCACTGAAAGTCATGTCTTGTGCATTAACAGGTGCAAGATATTTCAGTACAGCCAGGTTTCAGCTCATGTAGAATGCACTGCACTGCATTAAAGCTGCAGGATATTGCAGTATGACCATATCTTTGCTTGTATATGGCCATGCTGCAGCTCATGTAGGATGCACTGCAGTCCATTAACATATGCAGTACATTACAGTCTGGACATATTTACCTTACACATGGCAAGACTGCAGCTGATGTGGAGTGCACTTCACTGCATTAACAGCTACAGGATATTGCATCATGATCACGTCTTTGTTATACACGACCAGGCTGCTGCGCATGTGGAGTGCACTACAGTGCTTTAACAGCTCCAGGATATTGCAGTATGGACATGTCTTTGCTTATACATGGCCGAGCTGCAGCTGATGTAGAATGCACTGCAGAGCATTAACAGCTGTGGGATATTACATTATGGGCATGTCTTTGGTTGTGCATGGCCAAGCTGCAGCTCTTGTAGAGTGCAATGCAGTCCATTAACAGGTACAGGATATTGCAGTATGGACAGGTTTTTGCTTATACATGGCCATGCTGCAGCTCGTATGGAATACACTACACTGCATTAACAGCTGCAGGATATTGCCATATGGACATGCCTTTGCTTATATGTGGTCAGGCTGCAGCTCGTGTAGAATGCACTGCAGTCCACTATCAGCTGCAGGATATTGCAGTATGGATACGTTTTGCCTATATATGGCCAGCCTTTGCTTATGCATGTGTTCATTTTATTTATTTATTTATTCATTCATTCATTCATTTGGCCAAAGGTAAAACAAGCATAGCAAGGCAATTAGGTCGTAAGTACACTCACTCATTCATTTGCTTACTTGAACCGGTGGACAATCAAAGGGGATGCAGAGCCTATCCTCACACTAAGTACAGCACAAAGAACCTCATCCAGTATGGAGTGTCAAGCCAGTACAGGATGCACATACAAGCACTAACTCTTACATGGCACACACACCTACATCATGTAATGTCTTAAGGTATATTTCATACCTGAAGTTTGTGATATAACCAAGGAAATCATTACATGGGTGAAGCAATGAACTCATAATGTTGTTGCATAGGCTCTGGCATTCTGACTTCATGATTCTGACAAAATCATCATCATGATTCTGACAGAAACTGGTAAAATAATCTGACATAAGTAAAAAAAATAACGTGAGTCAACTATTCCATTCCAGTTGGTACAGAAGCTGGCAAATGATAGCAATGAAGCACTATCTAAAACACTGTATTATGGAGACTGGTATGAAAAAAACAAAAAACAGGAGAGCTGCAGTAACAGAGATTTATTTATTATTTTATTATTTATTTATTGACTTTTGTTTACCAGGAAAATCTGCCTGGGTTTAGGTACCCATTTTCAGCTGGGAGGAAAAGCCTCGATAGCACATCACGTTTGCAAAAGTAGAAGGTTTGATAAATTGGTTCCACGGTAATTATAGAGTATTTACACATGCATTCAGTAATTTCCAGATGGGTACTCTATATTACAATATGCAGATTGAAGGCAGTGCAATACAGTTCTGCCAATAACATAGTGTTATATATTGCCATTTTCAAGTTGTAAATGTTTTGTAGGAAAGATCATGTGAAAGAGATATGGTAAAAGTAAGAGAGATGTTAGATCATGTGAGTAAGTTTGTGTAGGTGAGTCTGAAGAAAAATGTTTTAATAGCGTAAGAAGCTGGTAATAAGAGTAGCTGGACAGTAGTTGAGTTAGAATGAAAAGCAGCAGGATAACTGTTGGATAGAGTGAAGAGTAACGGGATAGCAGTTGGGTTAGAGTGAAGAGTAACAGGATAGCAGTTGGGTTGGAGTGAAGAGTAACGGGATAGCAGTTGGATAGAGTGAAGAGTTACGGGATAGCAGTTGGATAGAGTGAAGAGTAACGGGATAGCAGTTGGATAGAGTGAAGAGTAACAGGATAGCAGTTGGGTTAGAGTGAAGAGTAACGGGATAGCAGTTGGGTTAGAGTGAAGAGTAATGGGATAGCCGTTGGATAGAGTGAAGAGTTACAGGATAGCAGTTGGGTTAGAGTGAAAAATTACGGGATAGCAGTTGGATAGAGTGAAGAGTAACTGGATAGCAGTTGGGTTAGAGTGAAAAATTATGGGATAGCAGTTGGGTTAGAGTGAAGAGCAGCAGGTTAGCAATTGGTTACAGTACAGAGTAGTGGGAGAACAGTCTAGGCTGCATAGAATGTTAAGATTAAGGTAATGTAGTGTAGTAAAGCTAGTTGAGGGGAAAGAAAGGGTAAGTAAGGGAGGCAATAAAGAAAAACAGGAAATGCTAGCAAAGGAAAAAATGAAAGTTAGAAACACTAGATGGTAGTAAATTGGGGTATAGCAGGCTTCAGCCAGTGTTTGTACATGAGCAGAGTCAAGTGGAAGATAACTCATCCTTAGTGTTTTTTTTAAAGGTAAGGTGATTAGAAATTGATCTGATGGGTAGTGGTAGGGCATTCCAGCTTTTAGCTACTGAGTAAGGGTAAACACTTATTCCTGATGTTTTCTTAGGTTTATGAATCATTTGTCCACAGATCTCAGAGATGTCTTGAGGAGGTAGTTGTGAAGTATAGAACTAAGTTCAGGATAGGTTGCAGGTTTGAAAATCAGGATCTGAAGTAGGATATTCATTTGTCTGCAACCTGTGGGTTATGGATCCGATATCGGATCCGAACCGGCATGGTTTTCCAGCTATGGATCCAAGCTCTCAGCTCCTCCCCTCACCCATAATGCCCTGCTCTACCCTCATGACCTCAGATCTCGTTTGCCGCGCATGGTGACTGGATTGGTTTCTATAGCTCTCAGCTAAGTGCTAGTTTTACTAACTGTTAATATAGAATTTTGAAGTTTTTATTCATTTTTTGTGTGAAAGTGTAGGTTTACCCCTTTGATATTTTACTTTAGAGTTAATCTAAGAATTTTTTTTCCCTCCCCTCGCTGTTGGCGTAGTGTGTGTGTGTTGGGCCTGTGTGTGTATATTGTTTAGTTACTTTAGTTTAGTAACTTGTTTATAGATTGGGATGGCTGAACAGCCCAAATCTATATTTTCTAAATGCTCCGAGTGTGGCCATAAGCTTTCCCCAGCTGATGGCCACACTCGGTGTGTTAGATGCCTGGGGGTTGAACACCTCACATCTGGATGCTCCATTTGTGCAGGGTTCAACCCCAGGGCACTGAGGGAGCGGTGGTCCAAGCTTGTGTTGGCGGGCCTTTTACCGCCTGACTCGGCTCCGACCTCCACTCCTTCGGGAGTAACCGTGCCTTCGGTTCTTCCCTCCGTGGCACCCCCTCCTCCTCCTGGGACTCAACCTCCCGCTTCTGGTTCGGAGGAGAGGGATGCTAGGAAAAAGGACGGAGGAGAAGCACCAGCGCGGGCCGAGACCTCTGTTTCGGCCCCGCCAGCCAAGTGGGCTTCTCCCCCGGCTCCGTTGTCGGCTCGGTCTCCTCCTTCTCGGCTCCGGTCCCCAGTGTGCTTTTCACCGGGACCTGAGGAGGAGGAGACCCGATCTCCGTCGAGGCTATCGAGGAGGCACTCCAGGCCTACCTCGGTAGCCTCGCCGAGATCTACGATAGCCTTTCGGATGCTGATCTGGACCGGATGATGAGAAGATTCATCCAGGCCCAGATGCAGATGGAGTGCTCTTGCCTCCCCTCTGGGGAGCTCAACACCCTTTTCAAACCTATTGCTCCTTCTCCGACCCGCTATCCGGGTTCGAGCAGCTGGAGCCGAGCAGCCGAGCCGGGGTGGGTCGGCGCCGATAGTACTTGGTACCGGATCCGACCCTGCCCTCGAGTGCATCGGATCCGACCTCTCGGAGCCTGGATCCGAGCCTCGGATCCGGGGATCAGTGCTCCTTCGGCGCCGCCTGTGTCGGAGCGCACTGTCCCTTCGGATCCGGCGCGGCGCCGGCTCCGATCCACTCTTCGGATCCGAGGGGAGCCGATTGTCGGATCCTTTGGTCGAGGTCGGCTCCCCTTCGGCGTTTGATGTAGTGGAGAGGGCCCTGTTGAGGGTCTCCGGACCCCGGCACTTGTTCGGCTCCGTCCCGCTCCCTCTGCACTGGGCCAGGCTTCCACCATCCGGCCCCTGGGACAGCCCGCTTCTGTGCCCCAAGTTGCTCCAATGGAACAAGTTGCTGCTTGTGAGGAGTCCTCTGACAGCCCCCAGAGGATGTCCTCAAGCATACGTGCAAAAGGAGGCACATTGACTCCCAGTCTCTCACAGAAGACACGGACTTGGAGGAAGGGAAGGCTCCCACGGTCACCCCGAGGATGTCTCATTTGGAGACATCATGGAAATGCTCCGTATAAGGGGTGGTCTGCCCCAAGTCTTCCTCGGACGAGTCCGTGTTCTTGGAGGCATTTGAAGCGGGCCCGTCTACCTCTTGGGTGTCCCTCCTGCCGACCCCTGGTGGACCTCATTACCACCAGGGCGTGGAAGGAACCGGACACCGTGGAGCCAATTCCTAGGAGGCCCGATAGGATCCTTAGCCCACCGTCCGACCGTGCCCATTGGAGTAAGGGGCCTCCGGTAGATGCCATGTTGACGGCGGCCACCAATAGGGAACTGGCTCAGGAGAGTCCTCAGTCCATCCCCGAGCAAGGAGTCTCAGATGATGGACCGCTTGGGGAAGCGGATGTTTAGTTCAGTGACCTTCTCGGTAAGGGCTGAACTACTTGGCACATGTCATTAGGATGCAGCGAGATCTCATTAAAGAATATGCTGCATCTCCCAGAGTCCATTTCGGAGGAGGACAGGGTTCTGCACTCCACCCGCATGGCCACTCTTAGGTCAGTTACTAATACCTCTATGCGGCTACTCTCCCATGCTATGGAAGGTGCCGCTAGAGCTGCGGGGCAGGCCTAGTCACTAGACGCCAGGCCTGGCTCCGTCGCGATTTTTCTGAGCCCTTCAAAGCGTCATTTGCGAACGCCTTTGATGGTTCTGCTCTCTTTGGCAAAACCGTTAAACATTGACCCAGAGCGAGAAGGACGGAAGACGCTGTCTGCCGTCGGAATCCGCTTCTCTGCACCCCAGAGGCCCTACTCTAGGAACCAAAAGGGTCAGAAGAAGATGTGGTTCCGAAGTCGCAGCAGTCCCAGCCTGCTCCGGACAACCAGTCCTTCCGTGGCAGAGGAGGACAGGGAGGACGCCGCCCTAGAGGCAGAGGGGCTCCCAGAAACTTCGGTCCAGGGAACCTTTCTCTGAACGGCCCGCAGCAACCCTGAGGGTTGCCTGACTGCTCCACTCTGGAGGCAGTCGGGGACGCTGGGCACCTAGCGGCATGGGAGTCTGTAACATCAGACCGCTGGGTTCTCCAAATCATATCCAGAGGATATCGCATCCCTTTCCTTCACCTTCCAAAGTTGAAGTCCCTCCCAGACGTCCCACCCGGTCAACGGGAGGCCGCTTTGGCAGAAATTGGCCATCTGCTAAAGAAAAGAGCCATCCAGCCCGTCCCCCCAGACCAGATCGGATCAGGGTTCTACTCCAGGTTCTTTTTAGTGCCAAAGAAGACGGGGGAACTAAGACCAATCCTAGACCTCTCTCTCTTGAATCTGGCAGTCCCCAAAGAAAAATTCCAAATGGTCACTCTGCAATCTATTCTCCCCCTTCTGGGAGAAAATCACTGGATGTGCTCGATAGACCTCAAGGACGCGTACTACCATATCCTGATGGACAGGCGCTCCAGGAGGTTCCTCCGCTTCCGGCTGGGAGCCAGTCACTACCAGTTCCGGGTCCTTCCCTTTGGTCTCACCACAGCCCCAGGGTGTTCACCAAAGTATTAGCAGTGGTAGCGGCCCACCTGAGGCTTCAGGGGGTGCAGGTCTTTCCCTACCTGGACGACTGGCTTCTTACCGCCCCAACAAGGCATCTACTTTTATTGGCGCGAGACTCCTTTCTCCATCTTGCTCCTTTTCTGGGCATTACAATAAATACAAAGAAATCCAACCTGGCGCCCACACAGCTCTTAGATTTTATAGGGGCCAGGCTAGACACAAGGAGTTTACGAGCCTTCCTCACTGCGGACAGAGTTCAAAATCTGCAGCTCCAGGTGCGGGCCATTCTCCACTCAAGTTCTGTCCCGGCGGAGTTGGTCCTGAGGGCTCTAGGGTCCATGGCATCTGCTATAGCACTTCTTCCTCTTGCCAGGCTCAATATGCGCATTCTACAGTGGACGCTCTTAGTACAGTGGTCATACCTTGCTCTCCCCATGCATCATCCCATTGCGATCAGCAAGGCTTGCAAGCGGTCCCTCTTGTGGTGGCTTCACTCTCCGGATCTCCACAGGGGCCGCCCATTTTGTGCTTCTCCCCCTCTCGCCACGGTGACCACGGACGCCTCCCGCCTCGGGTGGGGGGGGGCACTTTGTGGGCCGGACTGTCCAAGGCACGTGGGACGATTCAGAGACCTTACTGCATATCAACGTTCTAGAGATGAGAGCAGTGCTCTTAGCATTGCTAGCACTTCAGGACTTTCTTCCCTTGGGAACAATTGCGATTCAATCGGACAACATGTCTGTGGTCTGGTACATCAACAAGCAAGGGGGAACAAGGTCTTACCCTCTTTGTCGAGAAGCCATGAGAGTTTGGGAATGGGCAATCTCCACCAACCGCTTTCTAATAGCAACGCACATTCCGGGTCGGTCCAACATCCTAGCGGACAAGCTCAGTCGCACCATTCTGACCCCTTACGAGTGGTCTCTCAATTGTCGAGTAGCGAAACGCATATTCGCACGGTGGGGAACTCCTTCATGCAATCTTTTTGCCTCTCCCTCAAACACCAAGTGCGACAGTTTTCTCGCTCTGATACCTCCTCCCGGAGGTTCCCCAAGAGACGCTCTGGTGCATGCTTGGCCACCCGGTCTTCTGTATGCTTATCCACCCTTGCCTCTGATGCTCCAAGTTCTTCAGAAAGCCTCTCGGGTGGGTTGCAGAATGATTCTCATTGCTCCGTTTTGGCCTCGACAGATCTGGTTCCCCTTCCTAAGGTCTCACTCGGTGAATCCTCCTTGGATTCTAGATCCCATTCGGATCTGATATCCCATCCATCCTGCATACCTCCTCCGAATCTGGACAACCTGAAGCTGACCGCTTGGCTGCTCCAGTTCCACTCCTGATCAGGACTCCCGGTATTTCGTCACCTGTTAAGGCAATTCTGGTGGCAGCTCATAAACCATCCACTAGAAAGGTCTACCGCAGCAAGTGGAAACGGTTTTCTTTGTGGGCAGAGCGGCAAGGCCTGAATCCCTTCACGGTTCCTCTTCCATTAGTGCTTGACTTTCTAACCACTCTTTTTAACGATGGTGCCAGCAGTTCCACAGTCAAAGTACAACTGGCGGCAATTTCTCATTATCACATTGGCCATGACTCTAATCCTCTTATGTCAGCCAAATTGTGTAAAATTTTTCTTAAAGGTACTTTTCTTCTCAGGCCCCCTGTAAAACAAGCGGTTCCTCCTTGGGACCTCTCTCTGGTTCTACAGGCCTTGACCGCCTTCGAGCCAGCGGCCACGGTGGATCTCAAATTCTTGTCCTACAAGACAGCCTTTTGGTAGCCATTACATCGCCAAGAGAGTTTCTGAGCTTCAAGCATTATCAGCTAAACCTCCTTACTTGGTATTTCATCCGGACCGTGTCTACCTCAGGACCAACCCGTCCTTTCTTCCTAAAGTCGCTTCTGAAGCAAACATCAATCAATCCATTAACCTCCCTGTTTTCTTCCCTAAATATGAAAACAAAGGTGAATATAAGCTTCACTCATTAGATGTTCACAGGCAGCTTAGATTTTATCTAAACAGGACGGCTGGTCATAGGCAATCCGACCAGTTGTTCATTTCCTTTGCAAAATTTAATTTGGGCAAGCCAATTTCTAAAGTTTCTCTGTCCCGCTGGATTTCACAGTGCATCTTATTGGCTTATCAAGCTTCAGGAAGGCCGACCGGAGGGTGTTCATGCCCATTCAACCCGGTCAGTATCTACCTCGGCAGCCTTCAAGGCTAGGATTCCTCTAGATGATATTTGTGCAGCAGCCACGTGGGCTTCATCTCATACTTTTATTTCCCACTATAAGTTGGATCTTGCATCTAGGGGTAGAGCATCCTTTGGCTCCGCGGTGCTCCGGAATATCCTTCCATGATGGCCGCCCAAGATTCAGGTAGCTGTGGACTCTGTCCCACAGGTTGCAGACAAATGAATATCCTACTTCAGATTTAGAAGTTATGTACTCACCATAACGTTCCATCTGAGTAGGTGTATTCATTTGTCTGCAACCATCCCGCCCTCCTATCCCCCTGGCCTTTCAGTTTCCTGCATATTCTATGTTACCCTTTTCAGGGTGTTGTTGCTTTGGCAAACTCGATCTGAGGTCATGAGGGTAGAGCAGGGCATTATGGGTGAGGGGAGGAGCTGAGAGCTTGGATCCATAGCTGGAAAACCATGCCGGTTCGGATCCGATATCGGATCCATAACCCACAGGTTGCAGACAAATGAATACACCTACTCAGATGGAACGTTATGGTGAGTACATAACTTCTAATTATGAGCCAGAGTTGCAGATAGGTTAGGCGATGGGTAAGTTCAGGTCACATTCGACATTGTTGTTGACAGCTGCAATGAGTGACAGTAGTTGCAAGTCTTTTGATGTTATTGTAACATGATTCTAGTTTATTTTGTAGGGAGGAGTAGAACTTGGTTAATATAGGTGCTCTGTATAAGAGTGAGAGTAACAGAAATGTGTTGGCCAGGGTGATTTTGGCAGATGTAGTCAGAAATTGTGTCTATAGGGCATACCAAGTTTCTGGTGTTTTTTAACATTATTATGTATATGAAGATGAAATCATCTGTAGTCATATCTAATAGTTTGGTATGAGTGACTAAGTCTGTTTGTGTGTTGTTGAGGGAAAAAGGTTTTAAATTTGTTTTCCTCTGGAACACAAGTCTTAGGAGTGAAAGAAGTAGCTTAGTTTTTGGGAGTCAAGTAAAAGTTTGTCATTAAATAGCCAGTTTTCGGTGCAGGTGAATACTTCCTGAGTTACTTGCTGCAATTGACTCAGACTTTTGGATGAGCAGATAATAGTGAAATCATCTGCATACTGAATGAGGGTGCCTTTAGAAGAAGAGGTATGTGGATTATTAACAAAGATAATCAGGAGGAGGAGACCAAGGATGGAGCCCAGTTGTACTAGGTTAATATGGAGAATGAGCACCCTACCAAATATAACTAGAGAACCACAGGAGCGAGAGAGAATATAGAACGACAATGGCAATGGGACGGAAGTTAGATATGTCTGTAAAGCTACTACCTTTATGCATAGGAATAATATATGATCTGATTATGTCAATTTTCATTCATTCCTCACCAGTTGGGTTTGGATCTGACACAGATTTTATTTGAGCTCATGGCCGATAAAAAGCTGTCAAGTTCCTCCCTTACCCATAATGCACCAACCCCTAACATACCTCAGATCTCATTTGCCACTTTTGTTTTTGGACATGGTTGCTTTGAGCTCTCAAGCGTTTGAGTAGCGTAGGAAGATAAATTAATTTTTTTTTTATTTTCTATAAAAACTTAAATTTCTTACTGTTTCGTATCACTAATACCTCTGTTTTACACATTTTTTAGTGTAATCCTCTTACCATAGTTTTTCCCCCCTTTTTCCTCTTTACACACTTTGTGTAATTACAATTACTGTTGCTTGTCTTTTTGCCTGTTAGTCACATTAAAAAAAATATATATTTGCTACTGTTTTCCTCTATTAATAAAAATGTCTGAAAAGAGTCCACCTGGATTTAAAAAGTGCCAGAAATATGGGCACAAGTTGCCTCTCTCTGATGTGCATGCTTTGTGCATGTACTGTTTGGGCCCAGACCATTTACAGGTAGATTGCTCCATCTGCAAGGTCTTCAACTAGCAAGTAATCGCAGACAGAAAAAATAAATCAATTCTGAAAGGACTGTTACCTTCTTTCTTTTCAGAGGCTATTTCTGGGGCTCAAACCCCCCCCCCCCCCAAACCTAAGCTTAAGAAGCCTTTGGCTAAGAATTCAGGGCCTTCCAGAGCCTTGTTTTTACTGTACTTGTGTTGATTTTAAACTGTTAGCACTTTAAAAAGTTATTTTTAATTTAATTGTTAGGCTAACACACTCAAGTGCGCTAGCTGTTTTATAGCATTTACTGTTTGCTACTGTAACTTTTTCTCCTTTCTCTGTAAAAAAAGAAAAAAAAAAAAAAAAATATCCTTGTTTTCCCGCTTTTCTGAACTAGAATAGTCCAGTCTTCAGATTTTGCTGATCTCTGGGCTTTGTCTTAGTTCCTGCGCTATCCATTTCCTTATTTGGATAAGAGGAAGCTTCTTTGTTCACCAATGGGAGTGGGGAGCACTGAGCAACCTATTTGTCCCTAGAGGATTGGTTCCAGCTCAGCAACTTGTAGTTTATTGGCCATTTTGGGTCAATTCCTGGCTATTTTCAACCCCCTGCTATAAAGCCTGTTTTTGCACGCTTTTTCACTTGTAAAAGACTCAGCACAGCTCCTTGTGGTGTCCTGTAGAGTTCTACAAGCAGCAAAGAGTGAAAGAGTGACTTTCCTGGATTTATAAGTATTTTTTCTGGCTTTCGCTTAAATTACTGCAACTCGACTGCATTTCGCCTAAAAACAGCTCTGCATATTGTTTTTACTGTACCTGTGTAGATTTTAAACTGTTAGCACTTTAAAAAGTTATTTTTGTTTAATTTAATTGTTAGCCTAACACACTCAAGTCCGCTAGCCATTTTATAGCATTTACTGTTTGCTACTCTCCTTTCTCTGTAAAAAAAGAAAAAAAAATATCCTTGTTTTCCCGCTTTTCTGAACTAGAATAGTCCAGTCTTCAGATTTTGCTGATCTCTGGGCTTTGTCTTAGTTCCTGTGCTATCCATATCCTTATTTGGATAAGAGGAAGCTTCTTTGTTCACCAGTGGGAGTGGGGAGCACTGAGCAACCTATTTGTCCCTAGAGGATTGGTTCCAGCCCAGCAACTTGTAGTTTATTGGCCATTTTGGGTCAATTCCTGGCTCTTTTCAACCCCCTGCTATAAAGCCCATATTTGCAAGCTTTTTCACTTGTAAAAGACTCAGCACAGCTCCTCGTGGTGTCCTGCAGAGTTCTACAAGCAGCAGAGAGTGAAAGAGTGACTTTCCTAGATTTATAAGTATTTTTTTCTGGTTTTCGGTTTAATTACTGCAGCTCGACTGCATTTCGCCTAAAAAACAGCTCTGCATATTGTTTTTACTGTACTTGTGTTGATTTTAAACTGTTAGCACTTTAAAAAGTTATTTTTGTTTAATTTAATTGTTAGGCTAACACACTCAAGTGCGCTAGTCGTTTTATTGCCTTTACTGTTTGCTACTGTATCTTTTTCTCCTTTCTCTGTAAAAAAAGAAAAAAAAATCCTTGTTTTCCCACTTTTCTGAACTAGAATAGTCCAGTCTTCAGATTTTGCTGATCTTAACCTGTTTTGAAAAAAAAAAAGATTTTGCTGATCTCTGGGCTTTGCCTTAGTTCCTGTGCTATCCATATCCTTATTTGGATAAGAGGAAGCTTCTTTGTTCACCAGTGGGAGTGGGGAGCACTGAGCAACCTATTTGTCCCTAGAGGATTGGTTCCAGCCCAGCAACTTGTAGTTTATTGGCCATTTTGGGTCAATTCCTGGCTCTTTTCAACCCCCTGCTATAAAGCCCGTTTTTGCGCGCTTTAGCGTGAATTAGCGCAAAGTTGCTCATAGAGCAGCATCGGGCAGCGCCGGTTAATCAAGTTTAAAGTATTTCTGGCTCCGTAAACTCTACTCTTCAATTTTTCCCTTAGAACTGCTCTACTTGCAATCTAAACAGCCTATTCTCTAACTGAAAAGCTCAGCACTTGCTCCTAAAGCATTTTTTATACAGGTAAAGCACTCTTAAACAAAAGAAACTACTTCTTTCACCTAAATTCCCTTGAGTACCCATTTCCCTATAGATCCTTTCTGACTCAGTTACACAGCAATCTTTTTCACTATTCTAGCATGTCGAAGGGTCAGTTGCTGGCATCCTCTCCTGTTCGGCTGGTGAATCTGGGAATCTTGAGGCAATGTTACAATTGTACACAGACAACCCTCTCCTCCTCCCAACAAATACAAATATATGTGAGAGATGCAACTATATAGCCAAACTGGAGGCTGAGCTCTCTCAATTCAGTACTGGCAAGACCAGGCAGGAGGAGAAGGTAACCACGCACACCACAAACCCAGTCTCACATAGAACTATCACAACTGCAAACCAAACACATAAACACACAAAAACATACTCGAGGCTGATTAAAAATCTACCAAAACAACAGAGGCCTCCAAAGCAGACACCCAAGCAACCGCCACCTCAAGACACAGCACATGCAACACATAGTTCACAAAGTCAGTGTGCTAAACAGTCACAGCCCTTAAGGCCAAAAAACATGCCAGACACACTTGTAATAGGTGACTCCATAGTCAGACACACTGACGTCCCGCTCACCAGACTGAACAAGAAGGTCACAGTAAGCTGCCTGTCGGGAGCTAGAATCCTCCACATAACACAAGCACTCAGGTCACGCCACAGCAAGTACAAATATGACTCAGTCATTGTACATGCCGGTGTGAATGACCTGAGACATACCTCCCTGGACTACATGAAAAGAGACATAGAGGAGCTCTCTGATTATGTAGCCCAGGCCGGTATGACCCTGACCCTGAGCAGCATCTTACCCTCACCAAGAATGATGCCACAGTACAAAGACAAAATGATCAGTTTTAACAATTGGCTTAATTACTGGTGTCATTCAAAGGGGATCCAATGTCTGTCTGCTTGGGATGACATGCTCGACAAGCCATGCTGCTTCGCAAGGGATGGCTTGCACCTGTCACCCCTGGGCTTCCGGATATTGGCCAAGGCTCTTGCCACCCCATAGTGCCTTTTTAGGCAAGGCTCAAATGACAAACCTACCTCCCTAGAAAACACAAGTGGAAAAAATAAGGGTAATGCTGCTCAATGCCAGAAGTCTAAACCTCAAGATGCACCTCAAGTCCTCCTCAGTATGGAGAACATTGATGTCTGTGCAGTGACTGAAACCTGGTTCAAGGCTCCTGAGAGCACCCCAGCACTATCAGGTTTTACCTCATATCATGCTTTCCGGCCCCAAAACTTGGACCGAACCACAAAAGAAGGGGGAGTATCCATATTCATCAAAGATACCCACACCTCCAGGTTAGTGGCAACGCACAAAGCATCGGAGACCATCCAGGTGCAACTAACCATAGGCAAAACTGCCTTACAATTTGTAGCATGCTACAGACCACCCTCTCAAACTCAGGAAACCCACACAGCCTTCCTGAAGACACTGGAGAGTTTGAATGTCTCTCCAAATACCATCATATTGGGAGACTTCAACTACCCAAACATAGACTGGGAACATTACTCAAGCCCAAACACCCTAGCCCAAAGGTTCCTGGAATTCATAAACTCAAATGCGATGGAACAACTAGCCACCATTCCCACAAGAGGAGACAATATACTAGACCTGATCATCACAAACATGGGGACAAAATGCTCCACACCGGAAGTATATCCCTCATTGGTAAGATCAGACCATAAATTAATCTCACTGGAAATCCACATCCCACCCCCACCCACTGCACAAAAGACCACAGTGAAGAACTTCTCAAAAGTCAACTTCACACTTAAGACTGAAGTGGTATCCTTCAAGGTCCCTGGGCCAGTGGAAACCACAACCCGCACTGCTGAATCCTTTGCAAATGCCTTCTACAGGCACCTTCAGGAATGCATGGATCATGCAATCCCAAATAAAACCAAGACCCATTCCCCCAAAGGCAGGCGCCCAGTCTGGTGGACCCCAGCCATAAACAAACTTTACAACAGAAGGAGGAAGCTACTACATGACAGAGAAAAATCCCTAAATGGGAAGGCATCTCTGATCAGTACTAGCAAAAAACTAAGATCACTCATAAAATCATCCAAGGCCAACTTTGAGAGAAAAATCGCAAAAGACACAAAAGACAATCGCAAGGCCTTCTTTAGCTATGTTAGAAACCTGGGTGGAAACTCACAGATATGCTCAGAGTTAGTCCAAAATGACAATAAATACACTGACATACAAACGAAAAAAGTAAACTCCAGAAAACAGGAAAAGACGAGCTGGAACACAATAAGAGACGGCTATATGATAAAATCTGATTTAATAACTCCAAATAAAGTGAGCGCTTTCGGCAAAACAAATGTTCCGCCTTCTTCAGACAAACAGCAGAATGCCAAGTAAAACAAAATTTTATACTATGTCATTTCGTTAAAGCCAATCAATGACAAGTGCATTATTTACTTGAATGTGGCCATAGAAACCTTAAAAAAACATGGTAAATTGCAAATAAAAAACACATCCTATTATCAAATGCTCCAACAACTTGTTGCAAACCCAAATCGTATAAAAATGCATTTGCGTAAAATACCAAATAGATATAGAAAATGCATGTGATGTTTTTAAAACAAAGCGTAAAATATACATGTACATTTACTCCAAATACCCACGTAGGAATTAGATTATAACCATCGTTCCTATGAACAGTATTGAACCCCCAGGATATTAACTCATTGATTCGCCATGTAAAACCAGGGCCGATTGCAAAAATAACGCCATACTTGAACAACTGTAGATGTGCAAATATAGTTCGATCTGAAACAACGTGTATGAACTATTCCGTACTGCCTGTGCAAGTTAATAAATGCCAATCTAAATAAGGCTGCAGTAGTTAATTAAAATCAAAGTATATTGAGTGTATTAAGAAAATGCACTTAATCTTAGACGTCGTGCATAAGGCTATCTGTGTTGACCCGATGCAATAAGTAGGGAAGAAAATTTATTAAAAAATGAGTCATAGTTGAATTTATTTGTAATTATATGCGGTCTACAAGAAATTAGAATACATATAAATGTGGCTGGTTATTAAGTCAGGATATATGTTTACATTCTAAAATAAAGATAATTATAACTACCATTAAATTATCTATTATAAGCAAGCCACTTAAGAAGACATTTAATGGAAAGGGTGTCATTAATGCCTGGCATAAGGTGGGCTCTAGTACGAATCTGCCACATAAGTTCGTCAATTTCTAGACGAATTTGCCATGGGCCCCCTCTTATTTCTGGAATTCTTTGCTGCAAAACAACAAAACTAAAAGTATGCCCACTATGTTCTAAAATATGCTTAGCCAGAGCATTATTTTCATCCTGTTTACCAACAGCATAGATGTGTTCATATATTCTAGTTTTTATCTTACGCTCAGTTTTTCCAATGTAAAAAGCTTTACAGTGGTTACACAAAGCTGCGTAGACCGCAGATTTTGTTTCACAATTAAAATGATTATCTACCTTGTATTCCTTGCCATTAATGGTAAAATGAGTTCCAATCTTGATAATAAATACACTGAACCCACTGACATTGCCAACATTCTGGCAGACAGGTTCAGTGCAAATTTCTCCTCCCCCTCCCCCCAAAAGGAGAAATAACTGTCCCAGCAGAGTGTAGCCTCCCTAACATCTCAGATGCCCAGGTGAGAGCCGCCCTCTCTAAAGCTAAAAACACAGCATCAATGGGACCGGACGGTGTTCCGGGCTGTGTGCTACATGAACTCCAAGAGGAACTAAACCCAAACATAAGGCTGCTGTTTATTCTTAGCCTTACTACAGGATACGCACCCAAAGAGTGGCGTACGGCAACAGTGGTCCCACTTCACAAAGGCGGTGCTTCTACAGACCCTGGAAATTACCACCCCATAATATGGAACTCATAAACAAAGACATTGGGGACCTACAGACATTGGATCCTACCCAATTTGGCTTTGTCAAGGGCAGATCCTGTCTTTTGAACTTGGTCGACTTTTTTGAAACCGTCACTAAGGCCATTGATGAAGGTAAGGCAGTTCAAACAGCCTACCTTGACCTTGCAAAAGCCTTTGACACAATACCACACTCGGGCATCATAGACAAACTCACCGGCTTAAATGTAAACCCATATGTCACGAGATGGGTTGCAAACTGGCTCAAGGACAGAACCCACAGGGTCAGAGTTGCTGGAGCTATGTCAGACTCTAAGCCAGTCACAAGCGGTGTCCCACAGGGCTCAGTCCTGGGACCCCTCTTGTTCGGCATTTATTTTTCTGAGGTACAGGCAAACATAGGAGGATTGTGGCTGACAAAGTTCGCAGATGACTGCAAACTGGGCCATAATTGATACTCCAGCGGACACAAACATCCTTCAGAGAGGACTCATAGAAACGGATAATTGGTGCCAGAGCCATGGCCTTAAGCTTAACGCCAAAAAATGTATAGTCATACCCTTTGGGAAAAACAAGGTACCCACAAATTACCACATAGGTGGTAATCCATTAAACTGGAAGAGGTAATCAGGGACCTAGGGACCCAGGTTGACAGCAACCTCTCATTTGACACTCACATTGCCAAAGTGGTTAGGAAGACCTTCTATATTGCCCACCTTATCATGAAGGGTTTCACATCTAGATCAAGAGTGCCCCTGTACTCATCTCTTATTAGGCCAATGATTGAGTACAATGCCCCGTTTGGGATGTATCTTACCCGACACCTGCAGCAGTTGGAAAGACCCCAAAAGTTCCTCAGCAAGAGGATAAAGGGTCTTAAACATATGTCATATGCTGCCTGACTGAAAAAACTCCAGCTCTATTCAGTCGCATACCGCCTACTCAGAGGTGATCTGTGCCTAACGTACAAGGCCATGTCCAATCCGGAATTAATGGACATGCTCCACCTCAAAAAATCCAAATCCATCAGAGCCACAAGAGCAAGAGACTTAAACCTCAACACAGAAATAAATAGGACGTGCTGGAGGGACAGATTCATAACCCAGAGGCTCCCTACACTCTGGAACAGAATCCCAATCCATGTTAGGCAGAGCCCCTCACTAACTCTATTCAAGAGAACCAACAAAATGACTGGAACTCACGACAACACCATAAACTAAGCACAAAACAGTTCCAGTAGAATGTCACGATCCACACTTTATTTGCTGTTATTTGAACACAATTAAAACTCGAAAGTTTAGCGCTTTCATCTACGTATTGTAGACTTCTTCAGAACAATCAATAGATCCAACAGTAGTTCTTAAATAGTCTAAAAAACCGCCAAAATTCTAAAATTTCATCAATTAACTTTGAAGCATCTTAAAGATACAGGTACATCATTTGAAATGCTCATTACATGAAATATAAGAATAGATAGCCCTAGTCATTATTCTCAACACTATATACTGAGTTGCTATCGTACTCTAATAAATCTTTTATAAATTAAAACAATATTTCAAGTTGATAAATATTGGTCATTAAAACACACAAAAGACAAATGTTGACTTTACCAGTAATAATAAATAATCCATGATTCCTAAAAATTGCTCTTATAATAATCAGTGGAATTGATGAACTATTAAATAATTTCATACATGATATTCAGAATATGCAATTTTTAAAAACTATTATATGCATAAATAAGAAATTATATACAGAACTGTTAATAAATATTCACTGATAATAGACCATACATATACATCATATTTAATCAGATTAATTGTAGGACATGTTATATAGAATTAATATTTTGTTTTCTCAGTTTTTCAATTTCTCAACAGTGGTTTGGTAGGTATAGATTCATTTAAGCCCGGGGGTATGGCAGCATTCAACCTTATTTGCCACTTGATTTCTTTTTCAGCTACTATTCCTTTGATGTCACCCCCCCTGGGGTTATGCCTTATAACCTCCAAGATGCCAAACACAAATCCACCACAATTAAGATTACCCATTAGGTGCTTTGACAAGGCATTATTAGGGTCCTTTTTACGTATACAGTAAAGATGATCATAAATTCTCTCACGAAGTCTCCTATCAGTTTTTCCTACGTAAAATGAACCACAGGTGGAACATGATGCCAAGTAAATCAAGTGTTGTGTTTGACAATTCCCTTTGTTAAAATAAATTTTACTATGTAGGATGTTGGCCAGTGTAATACTTCCTTGTGTGTTAATACTACCACACTGTTTACAATGACCACATTTAGAAGTACCACCTTTCCCTTGCTTTGATTTCAGGTGAAACTCATTATTCATTCTTGTTTCAAGTATATTTTGTAAGTTCCTATCAGTTTTAAATACAAATTTAGGCTTACTTCCCAGCTTATCACTGATTCCATCATCACTAGTTATTATATTCCAATTTTTATCTATAATCTGTTTGACCTGACTGGCCTGTCTACCATACTTTACTATACATGCTTTTTGAAAGCTTTTAGCATGAGGTATTATCTTGTAGTCACCATTATCAACAGTAGTTTGGACATTAGGTGGTCCTACACCCAACACTGGTGTATACTTTTTCCCCCATTCCTTGATAACATAACTAGTAACATCCTCAACCAAGTCCTCTGGGTAGCCTCTGTCCTTAAATAATCTTCTTACAAACTGCATTTCATTTAGAAACTCTTGCCTGACCGTAGTCATCCTCGCAACCCTAATAGACTGTCCTTTAATGATGCTCTTTTTTTGGGAGTATGGATGATTGCTATTGTATTCAAGATAGCTATTACAAAAAGTCTCCTTCCTAAATATCTTAGACTGGAGTCGTTGGCCATCAGAATATATATATGCATCTAAGTAGTTAATACCTGAAACTTCAATTTTATATGTAAATCTAAGATATGTTGTACTATTATTGATATATTCAATGAACTGAATAAATTCCTCTTTTTCACCCCTCCATAGAATGAAAATATCATCCAAATAGCGTACGTATAGTGTCATGTATCTATGCCATGGTGAGTTAAGCACAAATTCTTTTTCCCAATCTAATAACACAAGATTGGCATATATGGGGGCACAAGCTGCCCCCATAGCCACACCATTATTTTGCTTATAATACTCACCATCGAAATAGATAAAATTATTGTCCAATACTATATTTATAAAATCATTTATCAAAAGTTTTTTATCATCACTTAACATACTATACCCATGTACGCTTTCCATAAACCTGTTGATACCCTCATCCTTAGGTATACAGGAAAACAAATCCTTTATGTCAATACTAGCAAAAAATACATCCTGGTACCATAAATCATGTGTAAACTTCCCTAAAAAATCCCATGAGTCTTTGATAATATGCTCATGGTTATTATATATGCCCTTAAGCCACTGGTCTATAACTTTCCCATAAGGAAAGTTTTTGCTATATGTACCTGCAATTATAGGTCTCAATGGAGGATCTACAATATCCTTATGTACCTTCGGTATGCCACGAATAGTGGCTAAGGTGGGAAATTGTACCTTTAGGAATTCATATAATACCTCGTCAATTCTTTGGTCCAGAAGATATTCCTCCAAATATAAATCTATGCGCCTATGAGCTATATTGATTTGATTCAATGATGACCTATCATACTGGTCTACATTATTCAAGATGTCAAATATTTTTCCATTATACTTAGTTGTTTCCATTAACACTATGCCACCCCCTTTATCTGGTACTAATATTTTAATATTAGCTGCCTGCATTTCATCAATTACTAGATTAAGTCGCTTGTCCCAATCTGTATAAGTACTCACATCACTGTTCTTATTTTTTAACTGATATATTTGTTTACTTATAACTTTCTCGAAGGTAGCTATGGTGTTGTTCATAGGTGGAATAAACTTACTTTTTCTTTTTAATACTATGGGATTGTTATATATGCTAGTATTATCATGAAAAAATAAGCTTAAATTTAATTTTCTAGTATACAATTTTAACTCAACCAATGCATCTACATAATCAAATTTACCTTTTGGTATGTATTTCATACCTCTAGAAAATATCTTAAAATGTTCTTTGCTAATGCTCAGAGGTGTATAGTTATAAATTTTAAAATCATTCCATATATTTACGACCCCTTGTCTAATTATATCCTGTTTGTCTTGGTCACTTACTGTAGGAGAACATCCTATTTCATCCAAGATTGCTTCCCCCTGTTTCCCCTCCTGTTGTCTCTGTACTTTCTCTCGTACATGAACTCTTCCTCTAAAAAATCTTTTCCATACCCCCTGTCATCATTTGTGTCTCTTCTCTCAGTGTACCTATCAACTGGTTCAAACTGTTCCCCATTTACTTTAGTGTTCCATCTATAAGCTTTGAAATTAGCATATTGCTTCATATCACGAATAAATTTCTTACTTTTCCTATCAAAAATCTTTTTGGAGTTATTTTCAGCATAAATATATTGTTTGTTGTATAATTGTTCCCATTGTGGGAAAATTAAATCTTTGGTAATTTCCACATTCATTCTCTCCACTTCATGTAGTAAATTGCTGATTTTACTATCATTGCTGGTAATTATAAATTCCATAAACTGCATTCCGAAATTATCAAACATTTTATTACATGCTTCGATGTTCACATCATTCATTTCCACACCTATGGGTTGCTTGAAAAAACGCATCCCCATAGGTACAATTCCACTTGATGTGCATTTCCTTAAGTATAAATTATCAATTTGTAACCCTTTAATTTGTGTCAACTTTTTCCCAAAATCATATATAGCAAATTTTAAACTAGTAAAAGGCTGCCCCTGCATGCCTTCTTTTACTTTACCATTCTTGTTTACATCAAAATCATACGTTAATTTTAAAAAATTGTCTATATTGTAGTTCAAATGAGTCATGTCCACTCTTTTAGCTTGCTTACTTAGCTGTTGTATATCGCCAGTGTCCTTTGGTCTATCAAGCCCCTCCATTCTGCTAGCAATAGTTGAATACGTTCGGTTTGGCGGTATTCTTTTCGGTCTTGCACCGGAAAATAGTCTTCCGAAATATTAGCTATTTTCCGGTGCAAGACCGAAAAGAATACTGCCAAACCGAACGTATTCAACTATTGCTAGCAGAATGGAGGGGCTTGATAGACCAAAGGACACTGGCTATACAACAGCTAAGTAAGCAAGCTAAAATGGACATGACTCATTTCAACTACAATATAGACAATTTTTTAAAATTAACGTATGATTTTGATGTAAACAAGAATGGTAAAGTAAAAGAAGGCATGCAGGGGCAGCCTTTTACTAGTTTAAAATTTGCTATATATGATTTTGGGAAAAAGTTGACACAAATTAAAGGGTTACAAATTGATAATTTATACTTAAGGAAATGCATATCAAGTGGAATTGTACCTATGGGGATGCATTTTTCAACCCATAGGTGTGGAAATGAATGATGTGAACATCGGCATGTAATAAAATGTTTGATAATTTCGGAATGCAGTTTATGGAATTTATAATTACCAGCAATGATAGTAAAATCAGCAATTTACTACATGAAGTGGAGAGAATGAATGTGGAAATTACCAAAGATTTAATTTTCCCACAATGGGAACAATTATACAACAAACAATATATTTATGCTGAAAATAACTCCAAAAAGATTTTGATAGGAAAAGTAAGAAATTTATTCGTGATATGAAGCAATATGCTAATTTCAAAGCTTATAGATGGAACACTAAAGTAAATGGGGAACAGTTTGAACCAGTTGATAGGTACACTGAGAGAAGAGACAAATGATGACAGGGGGTATGGAAAAGATTTTTAGAGGAAGAGTTCATGTACGAGAAAGTACAGAGACAACAGGAGGGGAAACAGGGGGAAGCAATCTTGGATGAAATAGGATGTTCTCCTACAGTAAGTGACCAAGACAAACAGGATATAATTAGACAGGGGAAAATATGGAATGATTTTAAAATTTATAACTATACACCTCTGAGCATTAGCAAAGAACATTTTAAGATATTTTCTAGAGGTATGAAATACATACCAAAAGGTAAATTTGATTATGTAGATGCATTGGTTGAGTTAAAATTGTATACTAGAAAATTAAATTTAAGCTTATTTTTTCATGATAATACTAGCATATATAACAATCCCATAGTATTAAAAAGAAAAAGTAAGTTTATTCCACCTATAACAACACCATAGCTACCTTCGAGAAAGTTATAAGTAAACAAATATATCAGTTAAAAAATAAGAACAGTGATGTGAGTACTTATACAGATTTGGACAAGCGACTTAATCTAGTAATTGATGAAATGCAGGCAGCTAATATTAAAATATTAGTACCAGATAAAGGGGGTGGCATAGTGTTAATGGAAACAACTAAGTATAATGGAAAAATATTTGACATCTTGAATAATGTAGACCAGTATGATAGGTCATCATTGAATCAAATCAATATAGCTCATAGGCGCATAGATTTATATTTGGAGGAATATCTTCTGGACCAAAGAATTGACGAGGTATTATATGAATTCCTAAAGGTACAATTTCCCACCTTAGCCACTATTCGTGGCATACCGAAGGTACATAAGGATATTGTAGATCCTCCATTGAGACCTATAATTGCAGGTACATATAGCAAAAACTTTCCTTATGGGAAAGTTATAGACCAGTGGCTTAAGGGCATATATAATAACCATGAGCATATTATCAAAGACTCATGGGATTTTTTAGGGAAGTTTACACATGATTTATGGTACCAGGATGTATTTTTTGCTAGTATTGACATAAAGGATTTGTTTTCCTGTATACCTAAGGATGAGGGTATCAACAGGTTTATGGAAAGCGTACATGGGTATAGTATGTTAAGTGATGATAAAAAACTTTTGATAAATGATTTTATAAATATAGTATTGGACAATAATTTTATCTATTTCGATGGTGAGTATTATAAGCAAAATAATGGTGTGGCTATGGGGCAGCTTGTGCCCCCATATATGCCAATCTTGTGTTATTAGATTGGGAAAAAGAATTTGTGCTTAACTCACCATGGCATAGATACATGACACTATGACGCTATTTGGATGATATTTTCATTCTATGGAGGGTGAAAAGAGGAATTTATTCAGTTCATAGAATATATCAATAATAGTACAACATATCTTAGATTTACATATAAAATTGAAGTTTCAGGTATTAACTACTTAGATGCATATATATATTCTGATGGCCAACGATTCCAGTCTAAGATATTTAGGAAGGAGACTTTTTGTAATAGCTATCTTGAATACAATAGCAATCATCCATACTCCCAAAAAAAGAGCATCATTAAAGGACAGTCTATTAGGGCTGCGAGGATGACTACGGTCAGGCAAGAGTTTCTAAATGAAATGCAGTTTGTAAGAAGATTATTTAAGGACAGAGGCTACCCAGAGGACTTGGTTGAGGATGTTACTAGTTATGTTATCAAGGAATGGGGAAAAAGTATACACCAGTGTTGGGTGTAGGACCACCTAATGTCCAAACTACTGTTGATAATGGAGACTACAAGATAATACCTCATGCTAAAAGCTTTCAAAAAGCATGTATAGTAAAGTATGGTAGACAGGCCAGTCAGGTCAAACAGATTATAGATAAAAATTGGAACATAATAACTAGTGATGATGGAATCAGTGATAAGCTGGGAAGTAAGCCTAAATTTGTATTTAAAACTGATAGGAACTTACAAAATATACTTGAAACAAGAATGAATAATGAGTTTCACCTGAAATCAAAGCAAGGGAAAGGTGGTACTTCTAAATGTGGTCATTGTAAACAGTGTGGTAGTATTAACACACAAGGAAGTATTACACTGGCCAACATCCTACATAGTAAAATTTATTTTAACAAAGGGAATTGTCAAACACAACACTTGATTTACTTGGCATCATGTTCCACCTGTGGTTCATTTTACGGAAAACTGATAGGAGACTTCGTGAGAATTATGATCATCTTTACTGTATACGTAAAAAGGACCCTAATAATGCCTTGTCAAAGCATCTAATGGGTAATCTTAATTGTGGTGGATTTGTGTTTGGCATCTTGGAGGTTATAAGGCATAACCCCAGGGGGGGTGACATCAAAGGAATAGTAGCTGAAAAAGAAATCAAGTGGCAAATAAGGTTGAATGCTGCCATACCCCCGGGCTTAAATGAATCTATACCTACCAAACCACTGTTGAGAAATTGAAAAACTGAGAAAACAAAATATTAATTCTATATAACATGTCCTACAATTAATCTGATTAAATATGATGTATATGTATGGTCTATTATCAGTGAATATTTATTAACAGTTCTGTATATAATTTCTTATTTATGCATATAATAGTTTTTAAAAATTGCATATTCTGAATATCATGTATGAAATTATTTAATAGTTCATCAATTCCACTGATTATTATAAGAGCAATTTTTAGGAATCATGGATTATTTATTATTACTGGTAAAGTCAACATTTGTCTTTTGTGTTTTAATGACCAATATTTATCAACTTGAAATATTGTTTTAATTTATAAAAGATTTATTAGAGTACGATAGCAACTCAGTATATAGTGTTGAGAATAATGACTAGGGCTATCTATTCTTATATTTCATGTAATGAGCATTTCAAATGATGTACCTGTATCTTTAAGATGCTTCAAAGTTAATTGATGAAATTTTAGAATTTTGGTGGTTTTTTAGACTATTTAAGAACTACTGTTGGATCTATTGATTGTTCTGAAGAAGTCTACAATACGTAGATGAAAGCGCTAAACTTTCGAGTTTTAATTGTGTTCAAATAACAGCAAATAAAGTGTGGATCGTGACATTCTACTGGAACTGTTTTGTGCTTAGTTTATGGTCTATTCAAGAGAAGTCTTGACGAGTGGATGGGAGATCGTAGGTTTACCCCGGGGGTCATCTCTGTGTCACTACTAGACAGAGGCACAGTAAACTAAACCCTAAATGGGCGTAGTATTCTCATCCTAAGGGGTGGTGAAAGCCACACACACACTGGCTAGGCTTATAAATGCCCTAGGGCAGATAGCCTAGTATGAACCTATGAACCTATTGAATCCCTCATTGTATCCTACCATGGAACCTTCATGGAAAAAACACAGAAAATCATTCCAAAGTGTGATCCAGCTTAGCCACGTCAATCAAAAACAGCTTCCTTGGATCCTAGCTTTTCGGACCTGAAGCCTTTGCCCAGGACCAGGTATTTCCCCTCCATTATCCCAATACTGTGTAGCATATCTTGAGTCCCGCCAGCACTCTAGGTCGCCATCGGTAACTTCTTGTTCTTCCAGAAGTCTGACCGAGGCTGATGTGGACAGAATGATCACGACATTTCTCTCAGTGCAGATACAGTTGGGAGTTCTCCCGGCTTCTACACCATTCAAGTCAGGAAACCTTTGTGTGCACTACTCCACCAATCTTGGCACCTTCACCAATCTGACCTATCATTTTGGAGCTCTTGGATCTGCATCTCCCAGGACCATCTGAATTGGATCTGAAGACTTTAGTATCTTCGGCTCCAAGGCTGTCTCTGAGTGCACCAAATCCGATAGTTTCAGTGCCGAAGCATTTCTGTCAGACCCAAGGCATTAGAGTTGAGTCTGAAGTTGTTGGAGCCATCTCTATCCCTCGGAGCCTTGGCATTGGACAGCTGGGCTCTCATCTCCACCTCCAGTGGACTGCCTTTAGAGCAGGGGAAGCAGATGAGGCTGAAGCATGGCTTCTCATCTCCATCGGCTTCCTTCTCCCTATGCATTCTGCCTTTGAGGTGGTGGAAAGTGTATTCTCTGCTTCTGCAGGACGGACAGTCCCTACGGTGGTGGAGAGTGTGTTCTCTGCTTCTGTAGGATGGACAGTCCCTACCCCCTTGGGTCTCCCCTCTGGATCTCATGTGCTTTTGCACCTTAAGCCTCAGCATTCTATGCCACAGAGACAGCCACCCCAAAGTATCCAGGTTACCCTGCAGGGTATTACTATCTCTTCCGATACTTCTCCAGAGCATCCCACTAAAGAAGTCCCTGTTTAGAGGAAGTGCAAAAGGGGGCAGTTGGACTCCCCTCAGGAGTCCATCAGCAAAGTTACTGATTTTGATGAAGGGGAAGAGTCCTCAAGATCACCACCTGAAGATGTCTCATTTGGAGACAGCCTTGAAATTCTTAAGCAGAGGGGTGGCTGGTCTACCGATAACCCTTTCCCAGAGGAATTGATATTCCTGGAGGCATTTGTATCCAGCACATCTATCTCCTGGATAGCTCCACCTGTTGATGAGCTAATTGACTTGATCTTTAGGTGGTCACAGAAGGAGCCAGGCACAGTTGAGCCAATCCCTAAAAGACCAGATGGGATTCTGGCACCACCTGTAGGAAGGGAGTTTTGGAGTAAGGGAGTGCCCATAGATGCTACGGTCATAACGGCAGCCAGCAAGAAAGAACTTGTGGAGCAAAGTTCCTTTGTCCATCCCCCTAACAGGGAGTCTAGGTTTTTGGACAGATTTGGGAAGTGTGTGTATGCTTCAGTGACCTTTGCACTCAGATCGCTTGAACTACTTGGCACACTTTACAAGACTACAGAGGGACTTGATAAAGGAACTGCCAAACTCTTTTTGTGGGACCACTACTGCTGAGACTCAGACGTCTGTGGCCTCATAGTTTGCGACCCCTACAATCCATTTCTAATTCATCCATGAGGCTTATCTCTCATGCAGCTGAAGGCACCACAAGGGCAGCGGGTTCAGGCATTTCCATTAGGAGGTATGCCAGGATGTGCTTATGAGACCTTGTGGAGCCCTTCAAGTCCTCTTTTGGTAATGCTGCTTTTGACAGAATCTCCTTATTCATCCCCAAGGTGAAGGACACACACTCCAGGTGCAACCAGGATGGAAAGACTCTCTCTGCCGTGGGAGTGTGTGTTTTGACTCCTCAAAGGACGTTCTCCAAGAATCAATGAGGAGGATGAAAATGTGGTTAAGAAGTCCCAGGGTCCTTTTTAAGATCCATGTGGCGATAGTGCCCCCAGAGTCAGAGGGGGGAATGCAAATGGAAGATGCCACCCATGTGACAGAGGAGGCCTGCAGAATCAAGGGTCTAGACATTCCTTCTCTGAAAGACCATACCAGCGCTCCTGAAATGGGGCCCGATTGTCCCCCTCTGGAGGCCATCGGGGGTCATTTATCCCTGTATCAAAGAACCTGGCTAGACATCAAAAAAGATACGTGGGTACAGAGGATTATTTACAGAGGTTACATAATTCCATTTTCCTTTCCATCTCCATCTGTTTGAAAATTTCCTGATGGTTCCACCCAGTTAAAGGAAAGCAGAAGCGTTAGAAATACAAAAGCTGCTAGGAAAAAAGTCATCCAAGAGGTCCCACCAGACCAGACAGAATCCAGAACTTACTCAAGATTCTTTTTAGAGCCAAAGAAAACAGGGGACTAGAGAACGATTTTGGATCCCAGCAACTTGAACAAATTGATTCGACACAGAATTTCGGATGGTCACAGTTCAGTCCATTCTACCCTTTTTGTGCAAGGATGACTGGATGTGGGCCATAGAACTTCAGGATGCATACTGCCACATAAAAATGAACAGACAATCCAGAAAGTTTCCACATTTCTTGCTGGGAGCCAGTCATTACCAGTTTAGAGCACTGCCCTTTGGCCTCATCACAGCCCCCCTAGGTGTTCACCAAATGCATGGCAATGGTAGCAGCTCAATTGAGACTGCAAGGATTCCAAGCAGTTCCTTACTTGGATGACTGGCTCATTACCACCCTGACCAGGCATCTACTAAGAGCTTGAGATCAGGTACTCCAGACTTGCTCCCATGTGAGGATAGCCATAAATTACAACAAATCTCTGTTAGAACCATCTCAGACATTGGAGTTCGTAGGAGTAAATTTCAACATGGTATCAGTGACAGCATCTGCTATCAGATTCCAGGTCAGAAGAGCAATTCACAGTACCACAATCGCTGCCCGATTGATTCTACAAGCCTTGGGATCAATGTCAGCTGCAAAAGTCGTAGTTCCTTTATCAATATTTCACATGAGAATTCTTCAGTTAGCTAGCTAGAAACACAGTGGTCTATTCTTTATCAACACATCAGCCCAAATAAGAATCACTCAGACATGCAAGAGATACCTTTGGTGGTGGATTCAATCAGATCAGGTTCTACAAGGCTGTCCTTTCATTCTCACTCTGCCTAAGGCCATAGTCACCACTGACTAGGTGTTGGGGGGCACATCCTGGGGAAAACAGTCCAAGGCACTTGGTCACCCGAAGAGGCCAACGTGCATATAAATGCCCTGGAAATGAGGGCAGTGCTGTTAGCATTGCAGGCCTTCCAAGACTCTTACTTTTAGGGCAGCTGTGATTCAGATAGACAATATGTCATTAGTTTTTTACATAGACAAATAGGGACAAACCAGGTCTTACCCCTTGTGTTGTGAAGCCCACATAGTGTGGCAGTGGGTGATCTCATCCAGCCAGTTTCTGATAGCAGCTCACATTCTGGGGAAGTCCAGCATGATAGCAGACAAATTGAGCAGGTCCATTCTATTACCTCTTTAGTCATGCATGAATGTGGCAGTAATTATGTTTCACCAATGGGGCCAGCTTTGCTGCAATCTCTCTGCATCTCCCCTAAACAACAAGTGCAGCAGCTTCTTTACCATATTCCCTCTCCCACTGGGGGAATCCCCGAGGGATGCTGTACTACATAATTGGCCCTCAGTCTCCTCTATGCACATCTTCTAACTCCCTTGATCCCCAACATTCTCCAGAAAACATTCCAGTTGAAGAGCAAAGTCATCCTCATTGCACCTTACTGACCTCAACAGATTTGGTTGCACTTTCTTTGGCCTCATCTAAATTACCCACACCTTGAATTCTGGATCTGAATTACCCACTTTGAATTCTGGATCTAATTCCAGACCTCCTGTCTCACCCAACAGGCATGATTCACCCAGATATCTCAAACCTAAAGCTGGCAGCATGTTTTCTCCACTTCCTTTAATAGCCAGGCAACCTATGCTTTCATCCCCTGTCCATCATATACTTTTATCTTCCCATAAAGCTTCTACAAGAAAACTTTACAGAGGTAAATGGAAAAGGTTTGTTTTTTGGGTACATCAGAAATATATTGATCCCTTTTCAGCTTAATTCTTTGAATTTTTTGACAGCAATTTTCAGTAAAGAGCTAGCTCCTCAACCATTAGAGTTCAGTTAGCAGCCATCTCGAATTTTCACATTGGATTTGAGAACTCCACCCTAGTTTCATCTAATTTTTTGAGAGGTACCCTTCTTTTGAGACCTACTTATAAAGATCCAACTCTTCCATGGAACTTAAATTTGGTACTGCAGGCCTTGAGTCATTCCCCTTTTGAACCATCAGCAAAATGTAATCTAAAGTTTTTGACCTGGAAGACTAGCGTTTTGTTAGCCATCACCACTGCTAGAAGGATTTTAGAACTTAAAGCACTGTCTTCTAAACTTCCCTAATTGATTATTCACAGGAATAGAGTAACATTATGAACCAATCATTCTTTCCTTCCTAAGGTGGTGTCAGCATCTAACAACAACCAGTCCATTAATCTGCCTGTTTTCTTTCCTAAATTTGCAAACAAAGGTCAATATATGTTGCACTTATTTGGACATTCACAGACAATTACGTTTTTACTTGCACAGACCAAAATACATTAGAAATTGCCTTTATTACTCATTACAAACTGGATCTGGTCTTGAGGGGAAAAACAGCCTTTGGCTCAACTGACCTCATGAATGTCATTCATTAGAGTTTACCCAAGATTTTAGGCAACTGGAGACTCTGTCCTAGCTGTTGAGGAATTACTGACAATTGGCATCATCAGATAAAGAAGTCATGTACTCTGCATAACATTCCATCTATGTTGTCCATTTTCATTCTTCCTCAACTCGCTTCCTACTAACCCTCAACCTTTTTAACAACTGATTTCTGGAAGAAGTAGAACTTATAAGGACACCACTGTTCCTTATGTTCAACTCAAGATAATGACTCCTTCTTCTTCCACGGATGTTATGACAATATTTCTTGCATTATGTAAACCAGCAAACGAGATCTGAAGTATGTTAGGGGTTGGTGCATTATGGACAAGGGAGGAGCTTGAGAGCTTTTTAGTGGCCACGAGCTGAAATAATGGCAAATTCCAACTGTTGAAGAAAAGTGAAAATGGACAACCCAGATGTAACGTTATGGCAAATGAGTAACTTCATTCTTTTTCCTATAAAGCTGGGACATAGGATTTAAGAATTTATCTACTGATAAGGATGCTGACTAGATAATGGCATCTGCAGCAAGAGGTATTCAGGTGGGAGTTCATCTGCTGATGTTGAGCGAGGTTTGAGAATAATTTTTTTTTATAGAAGCAGTAGAGACTGGTTGAAGAATAAAGAAGGAGGAGTTAATAGTGCTATAGTGAGTGGAGTAGGGTGGGATAGTTGAAGTATGTGAGTTGTTAGAGGTGTCAGGGGTGGAGGTTGTGGAAGAGAAAGGAATGAAGGAGTTAGTGGATATGGTTAGAGGTCATTGAGGACTGCATGCAGTTAGGTTGGCAATACTTTCAATAAACTGGATATTGAGCACAGTGGCTATTTGAAGTAGAGTGTTTTCTGGTGAGGGGCTAGGGTGTTTTTGGACCCAGGGTGTAGAAGGGAACTGATAGATGACCAGATTTTTTGCCTTTTGTTTAAGATTGGTGTGCTGGAGAGTATAATTTTTTTTATGCTTAGTTACTCGGTGTTTAACCTGGATGTTCTTCATTCCACATTGCTGCAGTCCTAACTATTGGGTAGTCCGCTGTCCAGTCGGCCCGAATACCAGAGTATATGGCTGACGTCGGTCAGGGCGCATTAGACTGACGTCAGTACGTCAGGGTACTAATGCGCATGACCGACGCCATATCCTCAGTCTTTTTTGCCGCATGGTCCGATGCAGAAGCAGTTTTGCGAGTGCAGGTTGGCGTTCTGAAATTTTCTGAAGTCGGAGTTTCAGACCGAATCAGAGTTGGCTAAGTACCCCATTGGGGAACATTTTGGTTTTTTCTTGCCTCAGTATTTAACCGGATGTCAGAAAAAGTGAATAACTGTATTTCTTGTGGGAAACAGATACCTCATAGGGATTACCATACCTTGTGTATACCTTGTTTAGGGCCTGAGCACGGCGTTGTTGGATGCCGCTCTTGTGCTAGGTTTAACAAACGCACTATTAAGAGGAGGTTAGACTGTGCCAGGTTAGTGTTTGGGAAGCGTTGCAATTATAAAATGCCGTCGGATGCTCCGCCCGCTTCGTCCAAGAAGCGCAAGGACAAAACAGCGAAGCCTAGGGTTGATGAACCGGCAGTCCCGGACGCCGGTTCTTTAGAAGGCTCAGTGGAGCCAGAGGTTTTGCCAGGAGTTTCTTTGGAGTCTCAGGCAGAGACTTTACTGTTACAGGATGTGCCTTCTCAGGAGGTAGGCCAGGCTGAGGGGCTTCTCAGGTAACTGCTCTTCCCTCTCTTCCCAAGGTAGTTAGAGCCTCTCCTTCTGTTTCCAAAACTTCTTTGAGAGGTAGGCCAAGTTTAGCTTCAGTGGGGGCTTCTCCTAGCACTTCAGGTTCTGTGCCTAAGAAACATATGCTTAAAATGGCAGAAGATTTGATTACTATGATTAGGGGTTCTATGCCGGCTCCTGATAAGAGGCCTAGGGTGGAACCTGAGTTTGATAGTTTTGAACAGTGTGCAGAGGCTTCTGAGGCTTCTATGGAAGATTTGCAGGAGTATCCTCCTTATTCTGATTCTGATGTGGATGATTCCACTCCTACAGCTTCTCCTCCTGAGGATTTCTCATTTTCAGAGACTCTGCATTCCATGAGGGAGCACTTTAAATGGGAAGGCCAGGATTACTCTGATTCCAGGAAAAGGCTTAGGGAATTCTTGTTTTTACCCCAGCATAGGCCCTTAGCTATACCTCCTGTGTTGAATGTGGTGGAAGATGTTTTTGCAGAGGCTTCCCTGAACCCTGATTCTTTGCCTCCTGCTCCTGTTAAACCTGATAGGTACTATAGGGTGCCTGAAGCTCATAAGTATCTTTTTAAGAGTCCTAGGGCAGACCCGGAAATTATTTCTCAGGGACCTAAAGGTGTTAAGGCCTCTGTGGTTAAAAACCCTGTTCCCACTGATAAGGAGGCAAGGGCTTTGGATAGATGGGGAAAGAAAGTGTATACTTCTTCCACTTTAGCCATGCGGGCGTTGAATTGTCAGTTTCACATGCTAAAATATCAAAATTATCTCCTTTCACAACTGAAATCTAAGGTGGATGCTTTGGCGGAAGGTATTGAGTGTAAAGAGTTGCTGGATTTAGTTCATGTGTCTGAACAAGTGGGTAAGCATTCTTTGCAATGTGGTTTTGATGCTGTACAGGCCTCCTCGAGGGTGGCTGCCACTAGTTCTGTTCTTCGCAGGCATGCCTGGTTGAGGGATCAGAATTTAGCTGAGCATGTTAAGACAAGGATTTTGGATGCTCCTTTACAGTCTGATGTGTTGTTTGGTTCACCTGTGGAAGCAGTTTTAAAGAAAATGGAGGACAAAGCTAAGTCTATGCAAACTGTTAAAGATTTTTGCAGGTGCAGCCACCAAGTTTAGTAGAAATTGGCCTACTAAGGGATGGACATATCCTGCTTATGATTCCCAGTCTAGGGGTAGGTCTAGACGTGGTAGGGGCAGAGCTCAAGGTTCTTTTAGGCCTAGAACAGGGAGTTCACCTGCTCAGACTTCTGGTGAGGGCAGGGGTCAGTCCTTTCGTAAACAGACCCAATGACCTGCCTTTTCAGCTGCCAGTAGATTCTCGTCTGGCAGCTCCTTTGGGAGGAAGACTGTCTCTTTTCAAAGAAAATTGGGATTTAATTACTCAAGACAGATGGGTGTTGGATATTATTCACCACGGTTACAGGTTTTATTTCCATACTTTGCCCCCTTTCAAAGGCATGCCAGACGTTCCTCCTCCACAAAGGAAAGAGGCTCACAAGCAAATTTCTCTGTTACTCCAAATAGGGGCCATTCAGCCAGTCCCTGTATCAGAAAGGGGCCTAGGATTTTATTCTCGCCTGTTCCTAGTACCAAAGAAGGGGAACACGTGGAGACCAATTTTGGATTTATCTATCCTCAACACTTATCTGGACATTCCCAAGTTCAAGATGTTGACGTTACAACAGCTTTTACCTCTGCTGGGCAAAGATCACTGGATGGTAACTTTAGATCTCAAGGAAGCTTACCTTCATGTGCCTATAAGACTAAGTTGCAGGAAGTATCTGCGTTTCGAGCTGGAAATTCTCATTATCAGTTCTCTGCATTGCCCTTTGGCTTATCTACTGCCCAGAGTATTCACAAAGGTTCTGGCTCCAGTGATAGCTTACTTCAGGCTAAAAGGAATTCAAATCTATCCTTACTTGGACGACTGCCTGATTCTGGCTCAAGAAAAGGAAGACCTTCTACAGCATTTGGAATATGTTATAGCAGTGCTAAGATGCCTAGGGTATTCTGTGAACGAAATAAAGTCCAGTCTAGTACCCTCTCAAGACATGTGCTTTCTGGGTGTGAGACTGAATACAGCAGCCCAGATGGCCTTTTTAACCCCGGACAAACAAAAGAGTCTATCCCTTTACTTCCATCAACTATCTCATCAGTCCGTGCTGACTGCAAGGACAGTCCTTCAAGCATTAGGGTTCATGGCATCTTGTATTCTGGTGCTTCCCAATGCCAAACTGCATATGAGGAAGCTGCAATGCTATCTCAAAGATGTGTGGACACAGGACTGGCAGGATTTGGACACTGTCATTCAAATAATACCTTGCCTTCAAAAGAATTTTTGTGGTGGGCTCAGGAATGTCACCTAAACAAGGGACTCTCTGTGACCCGGCCAGAGGCGAGTCAGATTTTAACGACAGATGCCTCGGACATTGCTTGGGAGCTCATCTAAATGGAAAGTGGATACAAGACAAGTGGCCTGCCAGACTACAGCATCTACATATCAACATGAAGGAGATGTTAGCAGTCCAGTTTGCATTAATGGCTTTCAAGGAGTTACTTCTTCCAGGGCAGGTGTTGATTCTAACAGAAAACACAACTGTCATGTGGTACATCAACAAACAAGGGGAACACATTCTTATCCTCTATGCAGGCAAGCAATGATTTTATGGGAGACTGCGCTCAGCTTGCAACTAACTCTTCAGGCAAGGTTTCTGCCGGGAGCACAGAACTCCTTAGCAGATGTGTTAAGCAGACAAATCATGGATCCCCACGAGTGGAAACTGGATCTTCATGTATTTCAGAAATTGACAGTGTCATGGGGAACTCCAGACATAGATCTGTTCACTTCTCCACTAAACCACCAGCTGCCAAAGTTTTGCACAAAGGGGTTTCATCACACAGCTTGGAAAGTGGATGCTCTTTCTTTCAGTTGGAAAAATCTTCATGTGTATGCCTTTCCACCTCTGCCTCTTCTTCCAAAGGTGCTCTTAAAGGTCAGACAAGACAAGCCAAGGATGATTTTAATAGCTCCAGATTGGCCTCGGCAACACTGGTACCCACTACTAAGGAGTCTGGTAAGGAAACCTCCATGGCCTTTACCTTTGATTCCACATCTGTTATCTCAGAAGGACGGTCATCTGCTCAATGTCAAGCTTCACTCTCTTCATCTAACAGCCTGGCATATTCTGTGTTGAAACACAGCAGGTCTCAACTTCCTCAGCAAGTTTTAAATGTGATTATGGAAGCTAGAAGACCTAGTACAAGGAAAGTGTACGCAGAAAAATGGAAGAGGTTTTTATTTTGGAGTACAGCAAAGAATTTGGAGATTTCTGAGCCTAATTTGAGTGTGGCTCTTCAATATCTTACTGAGTTATTGGACAAAGGTTTGTCCTTCTCTTCCATTAAGATTCATGCTGCAGCAATTTCAGCTCACTATGATTGTGACCCACCATTGTTTTCGCATCCTTTGTTCAAGCAGTTTCTTAGAGGGGCAAAGAATATAAGACCCCCACGTAGAGCTCCTACTCCTGCTTGGGATCTCAATTTTGTGTTGGAAAAACTTACTCTACAACCTTTTGAGCCTGCGGCTACTGCTGAATTGAAATACTTGTCATGGAAGACTGCTTTTCTGTTGGCTATTACTTCTGCAAGAAGGGTGTCTGAGTTGCAGGCCCTTATGGCAGTAGAGCCCTTTTGATTTTCCATAAGGATAGGGTATCATTACTTACTAATCCTTCCTTTATGCCTAAGGTGGTTTCTAGTGTGGCTTTAAACCAAACTATTCATTTGCCTACTTCTCATGCAGACCCCAAAATAAAGGGGAAAAGATTTTGCACACTTTAGATGTACACAGGCAATTGCGTTATTATTTAAGCAGGACTAAGGATTTTAGGCAGTCTCAGCAGTTGTTTGTTTCTTTTGCTTTGAGTTCGTGAGGGCAAGCCTGTGTCAAAACAAACTATTTCTAGGTGGATTGGGTTTTGCATTGCATTTTGTTATTCCCATCATGGCAAGGAGATTCCAGCTGGGATTAGGCCTCATTCCACTAGGGCTACTGCCACTTCAACAGCATTTCTAAGGGGTGGCAACTAAGGATATTTTGGAGGCAGCTACTTGGAGTTCAGTGCATACTTTCTCTAAGCATTATCACCTTCCTCTCTACTCTAAGTCTAGGGCTGGTTTTGCCACAGCTATTTTGCAAGGCATGTTGTCAGCTCCTGCTTCTTTATGATTTGCCAGCCTCCCTTACCTCTGCTTTGGGATTCTACCCAATAGTTAGGACTGCAGCAATGTGGAATGAAGAACATAGTACAGTTTTGTACCTACCATAAATGTAGATGTTCGAGGATCCACATTGCTGCAGTCCAATTTACCCTCCCTCCTTCCCTCTGTGTTTAGGGGTGGTTGTGTAGGTGAGGTTATATGCTGATATTTTTGTATATATTTTTGTATATATTGTACATATTTTTGGTGCAGGTATATTGGGCCTTGTCTTTTTAGGGTCTTCTGACATCTGGGGCAAGAAAAGACTGAGGATATGACGTCGGTCATGCGCATTAGTACCCTGACGTACTGACGTCAGTCTAATGCGCCCTGACCGACGTCAGCCATATACTCTGGTATTCGGGCCGACTGGACAGCGGACTACCCAATAGTTAGGACTGCAGCAATGTGGATCCTCGAACATCTACATTTATGGTAGGTACAAAACTGTACTTTATGAAGTTTTTTTGAACTTTTGTAGGTTCATAACTGTTTTGTCCTTTAGCCATTCTTTTCAAACCCTATCTCTGTCACAAGGTGTTTATTAAGCTTTGAGAGCGATGAGGAGTGACTGGATTTAATTTGGTTAGTGTTGAGTGGCTCTAGACTGTTTAGGATGTTCGAGAATGTCATGTTAAAAAGATTGACAACATCATGTATAAGGGGGGTTTTTGATTTCGTCCAGTCAATGGCCTATAGTGTGTTAGTGCAATCCTGGTGGTTAGATTTAGAAATGAGTTGTTTTACAATTATGTTCTTTGGCTGTTTGGGAAACTGTTCTATGTGCATAAGCTGGCAGGTGGTCACTAAGGGTGTCGGGGAGTGTACAAACATTGATATTTGGAAGTCAGAGACTAGGATACAGTCCAGAGTACAACCTTCATTGATTTATTGTCTCTGTTAGGGGTAGTGATTAGTTGTGTCAACCTGTAGAGGTTTATACCATTTGATGGTAAGTCAGTATTAAGATTTAGCTAATAAATTTTAATGTTGCCTGATATGATAATTTTATTAGCAGTTGTTTGTTAACCAGGAGAGTATGCTTTCCAGTATGGGAATATATAAATCATAGTAACACATTGCATTTTGTCTCATTTAAATTTAGAAATGTGATAAGGATTTTTACATTTGCAAATGTTGGTATGTTTTTGGGGTAGGGTCTTAGACTGTGGGAATTGGCGTACAGTATGTCTATGCCACGAGCTTTCTTTTGTATTCTGTCTGCTCTAACTCTGTAGTTGGGGGGGGCTAGGAACTCACCCATTTATGTTTGGTTTAAGCCGAATTTCTGTGACTGCTAGTACATCAGGTCCATGGTGACAGAAACAGGCATGAAGATCTGTTATTTTACTGCATATGCTACAGAGATTTATTGTGACTAGATTCAGAGATTTTGGACAGATGTTTGAGGATGGTACTAGGATACGGCTTGGGTTGAGATGGATATTGCCATACTAAGTGATGTTGAATAAATACATTTTGACAATGAGGGAACATCTATTTTTGATCATTTAGACTTTTGTATTTTGGCTGGGAAGGGTGAGAAAGAAATATTTTAGGTTTTGTGAAGAAAATGGATGTTATGTTGTATAATATAGGGGGAGATTTCATGAAAGCATTTGTTAGTTTTGTAATTAGTAACACTGGAAGTAACCGTGGACATATGTATTTTTGTAAGGCAGGTCCTATTTATATCACAGGCAAGGTGTACATCTTTAGAACGGATAAGTGTGGTTCTGTTTTGTGGATATGCAGGAGGTCTATCAGAGTGTGGTCTGACAATGTTCTGTATGCCAGGCATAAATCTCCCCTCAAAAGCCTGTAGGAGACAGAATACAGGGATAGGGCCTTGAGGCAGCCTGCATAGGACATTTTTCTTACGCCCTGTATTCTTTTAGTGAGGAACCGCTGTGAGTGTTCCAGTTGTTGGATATGCCTGGTTAGGTACATACCAAAGGTAGCATTGTACTCAGTGATAGGTCTGATGAATGCCGAATACAGTGGAACAATGACTTCCTTGGACTTAGATGCCATACCTTTGTTTATATGTTGCGCAACATAGAATGATTTCCTCACCACTGTAGACACATGATGGGTCAAAGGCTCGATTACTATCTATGTAAGTCCCTGACTACTGGGTCAGCTCTAAGGGGTGTGTTGTCAATAAGATGGTTAACAGGGATGGATGACATCCCAAAGGATACTATTACACATTTTGGGCATTTAGTTTTAGCCCATGGCTCTAACACTAGTTGTTTGTGTCAGCACCTCCTGGAGAACATTTTTGTCACTGTGAGATTCAATGACAGCTCCTAATTTGTAATCATCTGCAAATTTAGTCAGCTGGAGACCAGTGACATTGGCCTTGACTTCTGAGAAGTAAATGCCAAAAAGGAGCAGTCCAAGGACTGATCCCTGAGGGACTTCATTTGTGACTGGCCTCTTTGTAGAGGTGGACTCTCCAATTCTAACTTCCTGTGTCCTGTGAGTCAGTAGACTATCCACCGGGTGACGTATGGGTTTGTACCTAACCTCTTGAGTTTGTCAACAATGCCCGAGTGGGGTATTATGTCAAATGAGATGGATGAAGGTTATGGTAAGAAGAGACAGGACTAGTGTCAGTAGGTTTAGATGCTAGAAATGGTATTTCCAGTTGAGAAAGGGAGTGTGGGAGAGGTAATCGGGAAGAGTTTGTAGATTGTTAAGTTGCATTTGTTAACCGTTTAGCAATATATTAAAAAAATAACATGCTAATAAACATTCATTTATAGTGACAAAAACACTAAAGATGAATTTAACCCTACCCCAATCCCCTGCCTCTGCTAGACCTGCCTAGTGACTCCACTGTCTTTCTTCTAGCAGGTGTGAGAGTTAGACATCCTTGATTTAGTAATAGTCATATGATCCATTCCTTCCAGGGGAGCCTAAATCAGCCCATTTATTCCCTCCACCAGAGAGAGTTGGATAGTAGGGAGCAGGCCAGCTTTAGGTCCAGCAGAGAAGGCCAGCCTTTCCAGTGGAGCAATCCTCACAGTGGCTCCCCTGAGCTTCACATGATGCTGTCGTCTCGGTGACCATGCATAGCAGCAGTGCTCACATGATGCTGTCTTCTTGGTGACCATGCATAACAGCAGTGCTCACATGATGCTGTCTTCTTGGTGACCATGCATAACAACATTGCTTGATATGCTTATATCTATTGGTGTAACACCCATTGTTCTGACACTTGTTTCCCAGACAATGGTACAAAGCCATTGCCCCCAGGATGGACAAGAGCTAACATCATCGCCAGCTTGCTGACATCCTCATGGCCCATTTCTTTTGGAGCCTTTGTTCTTATTGAATCTTAGTCTTCTGTGCCAGTGGGCCAGGCCAGAGAGGAAACGGTAGTAAATTTAAACAAGGACCCATAAAAACATGAACAGAATGAGTCTTAGGAGAGCTTAGTTGCCTGCGTGAAACACTTGCATTTATGTAAGTAGTCTTTACATTTTCCCGAGTGCATTTCATTTCTGATGAAGTTGGGAAGGCAGTTTCAGGTAGCTGGTACAACCTTATAAAAGGTTGCCTTCCTAGTGTCAAAGTTAAATGTAATTTAGTTAAATTTAAGTTGTAATTGAGAGAGCCAGATCTCTGTAGACAGTTTTGCAACACAGTGTGACTGTTTTGCTGAGGAGTAATGGCCAGTGCTTGGAGCATAACAACTTAAATGTAGAAGTGATAGGCTGAAGTGCTGCATTCGCTGTTACCAAGAGCCACATTGCTGAATTTGATTCACCCTCAAACTCCAAATAAAAGAAATATAATTTCTAATAATTCTTTCTCCATTTTTAGGAAATAAAAATACTCTACCCAAGTAACTTTATCTCTCCAAACAATAAGTATGTACTAAATACATCTTCTTTACAAAAAGATAATTTAAATTTTCCATATTTTTACATTTTAATTTCCTGCATAACTTCTATCCATTGTCTTTCATTCACATCATCACCACCAAATTGTATTCCTAATAACTTTTTTCAAGTTGTGAAAAATGTATTGCTGTGATCATTACTATTTTCCCAAACCTTGACATTTGCCCTTATTCATATTCAGTGCTAGTGTTCTTATCCACATTACTGTCTCAGTAATACAGTCTTTTATCCATCCTTTGCCATTTGTTGCGATCAAATCATCACCGTCTTCATACATCTTTAAAGCACCATCTTTAACTCTCCAAACCTGTAACTATTATTGAACTTCTGAAAGGGCATCTTTCTTTAACACCCCTCTCTGCATTTATTTCCGTACTAAACCATCCATTAAGTGCTGTTTTAACACAGAAATTTCATGCATCTCTATAGGTTCATAGGTAGGTACTAGGCTACATTTATAAGCCTAGCCAGAATGTGTTGGCTTTTGCTACCCCCTTGGATTAGTTCCCTGTGCCTCTGTCCAGCAGAGCCACTGAAGTGATCCCCGAGGTAAACTTTCTGTTTCCCATCCACTCGTCAAGATTTCTTTTGAAGAGTGTTAGCGAGGAGCTCTGCCTGATGTAGATTGGGATCTTATTCCAAAGCATGGGAAGTCTCTGGGACAGGAATCTATTCCTCCAACATGTCCTATTTATTGTTGTGGTGAGGTTTAGATCCCAGAAATTTCATGCACCTCTATCATTCTAATACATTTATCACTCAGTCCACAAGCTCTCAAAATATCTAACATTTTGTTTATGATTCACTGAATCACATGCTTTCTCCATGTAATATGCTGACACCTTACCATTACCCCCTCCTTTCTTAACACTGTTCACAACTTAGTATATTTCTCTCTTATTCCATAAATTCCCTCCTTTATTACACTCAAAATCATTTTTCTCAACCTCTTCTGTATGACTCCATAAAATTGTAAAGTCGTCTTTTTTTTTTAAGTTAACATTCTCCAGTTATTTATTTTTTCCATTTCCTTTCTTTAAATAAATTTCAAAATCCATTCACATATTCTTTTATCATTAAATCCATTCTCTAACCATCCATTCATTAGATTTATAATAATACTTCTTTTATCATCATGCATTTCTTCATAAAATCCATATATTATCCCATATTTACCAGGAGAACTCATTTTTGTAATACTTTTTACTTTTTAAAATGTCATTATATTCCATCAAATCAATTTTCCTACATACATTTTCAGCTATGCTTTCCTCAAACTTTTGTGCTTTCCATATATCACCCCCTCTTATATCGCTTTCTTTTTATTTACCACTGACATAATGTCTTTTAAGTTTTATAAAATACCTCCATAATCCATTCTAATCAAAGTCATTCTACTTTCTTCAAATTTTAATTTCTTTCCCAGGAAAGGAGAAACAACTTCTCCCTTCCCCTGCAGTAAATATCTCTATATATATCTCTATATATCAAAGTACTGTTCTTTTTCATATGTTCACTACAAATGTCCTTTTGTTTTCTTCTGTAGGCTTCATTCTCCACTAAATAATCATAATATTGATTGACTAAAGTTTTATGTTTCTCTTTCTTAATCCTCCAAATTCTACTTTTCTAACATGATGTATTCTTTCTTACATACTTGTTTAAAAACAATCCATCACCTATAATTTTCTTTGTAAAATTGTAACATCGACATATGCTCTTTGTATAATATTTCTATTTCTTTTTTTTAAACAATTCTTCTTTAATTCCCAATTAACCCTTTATTTGCCATTCCTTCTTTTATATATTCTTCTTCATTTGAAATTTATAACATACATGCACAATTATCAGAAACAATATATCATATATCATTTCTTTCACCTTCTTCAAATTTTGAGAAGATAATACATAATATAATTCTGTTTTAAAACTTCTTTCCTTAAAAGTATAATCCCAAATCTTATAATCCTTTTACATTCCTGAACATCTTTTTTTATCTTTCCTGCACTCCTCATTATATTAAAATTAAAATCTCCTATTGTAATTATATCCATATTATATCTGTATCTCCTCATCTCTTCATACATTAACTGTTGTTCCTTCATATTAGTAGATACATATAATACAATCCCTCTTCATACTTTATTATCCATTATAGCACATATAACACATTTTCCAAGTTTGTCTATAATGAAATCAATCACTTTCATTCCAATTTTTTAATCATAATAACCACCCTGAGACACAATTCTTGACCAAACTCTGTATTGTTTCTTCTCTCCAAATCACACTAACCTGTTTCCTCTGTGTAATGTTAATAAATCTTATATTCTGTAAATAAATCACTTCACAGTTTTGGTTGTTGCACCAATTAAGATTTAATCTTTGTTTTTCAGTAATAATGATATTGACATTTAAGGAAATAGTTCTAGTGTTATCCTATTCCTTTCTTTGCAGATTTTTTTCTGTTGTAATTGTGTTTATCTCTTTCTCACCCTTTTTCCAGTATCTATATTCTCATCATCATCTTCCTCCTCTTCTTCACCTTCCTCACTCAGACTCTAAATCTATTTTTACGTCCACAACATACTGTTCATTTTCTCCTTCTAGGTATTTTTCAATTACATCCTCACTTTTCTCATTGGTTATCATTACACTCCCCTTTTTCTCATTTTTTGATATAACTTCTTCACATCTTTCAGTATCAACACCCACTTCTAACTCATTTATCATGTCACAATCAAACCAGAAATTATTTTTGCTGCCACACTTCCTATAAGAAATGTCAAAGTTATAAATCCCATGACCCAATTCCCCACATTGATCGCAACATTGTTTAGGATAATTATTTATCAAATGGTCAGTCCTTCCTCAGTGGAAATGGGTCTTAGGTTGCCCCTAGTACTGCAACATACTTTTCTTCCTATTAAGAATCACAAAACTAAGCATGTGTATCACATGCCCACCCTTATTGTCAAAACAAAGCAATATTTCCCAACCCACATTCTATAATGTTCTATCATCGTAACTCCTGTAATATTATACACAAATGTAATTTTTTTCTAAAAAAATATTTCAATTCAGTTTCATTCACATATGCAGTCCTGATCAGTAATTTAGCTTTTGTTTTGAGTATCCTTTCAGTCTGTCTTATTAAAAATTTGTTACAAGGTGTACCAAAAGATCTTGTTTCAAATAACATCACATATTGTTAATTTTCTCATAACTCTCAAAAGTCATTTTGCAAAAGGCCTCATTCCCTGTACATATAAAGGCAAAGAAATCTTTGGGGAAAAAACCTAATGCACATATGACATTAATTCCTCATAAAGTATCTATTGATATTATCCTTATTTTTGTCTATACATACATGATTAGCTTCTGCTTTATAAATGTTCGAAATGTCAGTTTCTTTTTCACCCCTTTAGTCACCGCCTTAGCATATGATAAGAAGTTACTTGCAGTTAGTTTGCTATTGTTTTTGTCCGTACTGCAGTGTCCTTTTTTACATTACTCATTGCCAAATCAATGTCACTGCTTATTAAATTTAATCTGTACCAGCTTCTGCCATCACAGACATCTCTGAGACATCTAAGATCTCCACAGGAGTATTGTCTGACCAAGTGACCACTGCAGCCTCATCTTTTTGTTCTGTTTCCTTGATCATGGCATATAGTACCTTGTTTTCTAGGCCATCTGTCTGGACTTCTGTTACAACAGCATGCAGTAATCTATGATCAGTCATTATTTATATCCACATTCAATCCATTTTCATCTTTGGATTCATCGTTAGCATTTTCTTTCTGCATGATTGTCCCTCCTGCACCACAGAACTCACTCTCTCTTTCTCAACCTCTTCCTTGTCTGTTCGACTTCCTTCCACTCTTGGCTATCGGCTGTTTGAAAAGTGTAGGGGTCATGTATTTTCAGAATTAATTTTTATTTACAAAATATTTACCTATTTAAAATATTTACAAATGTACAAATATATAGAAATGCTAATCTGTTTGCACACATTCATAATTTCCATTGCAGTCTTACTAAATTTTCATCGCTATTATACACCCACTCCTTTTTCCTTAACCATATGATTTTACTTGATATTTTTGCTAAAAAACATTTACCATTAAATTTAATTTCATTTATTCTTTCATTCCATACAACATAAAATAATGTTTTATCTATTCTTTTAGCATATCCATTACTTGTATTCTTATAATGTCCATATTTAATCACGTCCATGTTTATCTTATCCACTCCTTTTATATCTTCAAGAAAATCTTCTTATATAGTTTTCCCCATAACTTTACCTTTTACATTTCAAAAACTCATGTTCCGTAGTAGTTTTTTTCTTGACAATGTAAACATATTCTATCACTTTTCTTTTTATATGGCATACTTCCTTTTACTGGCAATTTATCTAATATCAGTCTCCACAAAAAATCTTGACATTCTACTTTCTTATTATACAATTTGTTTTTTATTTTATAGATTTAGTTTTTTCATCTGTTTGATTTTCCCATAGTTTTACATAGTAATGTTTTATCATTGCATTCATATACCATATTTTACTTTTTCTGTATTATCTTTTCCACAAAAATATTTTTCTTGGTAACATTTTATTTCTTCATTTATACACTCTTTCTGTCTTTTAATCTTTTTTACCATACCCCACAATTTATCATACTTATATTTGTACAGTTTTGCTACTAATCTCTCATCTGTTTCCATTTACCCACTTTAACACTTTGTACAAATTTAACGAAGCAGCATATACCACAGGGTTAATTTAACCTAAACCTCTTTATTCTTTATTTACATGCAAAACTTCTGTTTCTACTGGGTTTAATCTTTAGCCCGTATAAATGAAAGCATCTGCAGTAATTCATTTTCAAATACTGTTGGCAACATAAATACAATTGTTAAGTATGCTATTTTCCCATCGGTACTGAATTTATCAAACAAACTTTTTTCCTGCATGATGATTTTATATGTTCTTCAAAAAAGAAAAGTTTGTTTTATTTCTTCTATTGTTTTTTCCCCATTGAATTTTACTTGCATCTTTATTCTCAAATTTTATACCTAACATAGAAATTTCATTCATTGAAAAAAAAATATATCTATATATATATATATATATATATATATATATATATATATATATATATATATATATATATATATATATATATACCCTCTATCTTTACTATATCTCCTGAACCTTTAATTTTCTTTTATTTAAAGCCATCCCTATCATCTCTAGATACTCATTTGTGCAAATTATTCCCTCTTCTATCCAAATTGTGTCTTTTGCAATTATTATAATTTTGTTTGCATATGTTAATAGAACTGGTTCACTGCTTTAACACAGCTCCACAGCGTTAGGTGACCAGCCACTGCTCTGATGTATTTCAAGGAATCTGTTGCATTCTGCTAACCATAAGTACAATTTTATAGTGTATTTTGCAATTTAAAACTGTATTTTTGCTATAGTGCTGATTTTTTAAAACTGTTCCTGCTGATTTGGTGCACTTTTTGTCTGCTGTAGCATAGACTAGATTCAAACCTGCTGAAACTGGTTCTGCTTGTTAATTTAAGCACTAGACCATTCTAGATTTTGTTAGAGAGCCTGCTCTACACCCTTGTGGCAGGAGAGTGCAGTTATGACTCATCTGATTGAAGATTGCTGGCACAGGGCTCAGTTTTGAGCTTTTTTATTGGTTAATTTGTTTAATTCAGTTTGCTAACTGTTGCTACATAAGCCCCTCTTTTGCACTTGTTTTAACACAGCTTCACAGAGTTAGCCAACCAGCCACTGCTCTACTGTATTCTCTTTATGCATAGCACATTTCTGTGCACCATCACGCACTATTGGCTGTTATCGACACAAACTTCAGTACATACATTTTCCCTCAGTAGCTGCCCGTGATCTTGCCAAGAAGTCCTTAAATTGCACATAGCTGCTCAGAGATCACCTCAGCTGCACCTTTGCCCCTTAAACAGTCCCAAAACCACCAAATCTACAATAGTCTCATACCATTTAGAGAACCTGCACTAATATAGACCCTTTATAAAGCACCCCCATTAGTATGGACCCTGTTTAGAGCATCCAGTTATACCATACCCCTCCATTTTCTGTTCCACTGTGAAAACAGGATTTAATGTAGCATTACGGATAGTCAGTTTCCCTTCATTTCTCCTACCAGCCTGATTGACATAGCTGTCCTTAGGCATGGAGCAACTGCGTCTTGTACACTGACAACTCTCTACTCCTAAATCACCCGAGTACAATTTGTGCGATGCATCTACACTAAGAATCTGGAATCCTTGTTCTCTCGTGCACAGAACAGTAACACTAACAGATTGTCAACTCACCTACTACACCTATGCAAACCATGCACTCAACACACAAACCAACATACATGGAGGTAGTCACCAGAAACCTACCTAAAGAGCAGAGACCTTGAAACCCAAAACATGCTATGCCTAATACTGCACCTACAGCACTCAGTGCACACAAAAACACAAGGACCAGTGTCTCACCAAATAAGCCCCTAAGGCAAAGCACATCTAAACCAAATTTTTTAGTCATAGGTGACTCCATTGTTAGATACACAGATATCCCACTCAGCAGGCTGGACAAGGAGAAGGTTATGGTCAGCTGCCTGTCAGGTGCCAGGATCCGTCAGATCACGCATGAACTCAAGTCTTTCAGCAGCAAGTATCGGTATGACTCCATCATAATTCATGTTGGTGCGAATGACTTGAGACGTACCTCACTGGACTGTATGAAGAGAGACATGACTGAGCTCTATAATGTGTCCCAGGCAGGTATGTCCCTAGCCTTGAGCAGCATTTTACCCTCATCTAGGATGATACCACAATATAAACAAAAAAATGATTGACTTCAGCAAATGGCTTAGTTTCTGATATCATTCTAAGGGGATCCAGTTCCTGTTAGCCTGGGCTGACAAGGTTGATAGACCATGCTACTTTGCCAGAGATGGTCTTCACCTGTTACCTCTATGCTTTCAGTTACTGGCTAAGGCACTTATCTCTCCCATAGTGCCTTTTTAGGCAAGGACTCAAGAACAACATTTCTGACATGAAAATATATCTGACAAATAAATTAAAATGAAAAAAAAGGCTTCCACCACAATGAAATGTTCACTGAGAAGTTCTGTTAAAATGTAGGCTTTAATAAAACAAAGAAATAAAAAGCACAAATTGTGCTATTCAGGTTGCAGGTCAAACAGGATAAGCGCTTTCAGTTAAAAAACCTTCTTCAGATCCTAGTGTGTAGACCTGACTTACTGCTGTTAAAGGTTAGTAGTCACATTTGAGAAGTATACTTCGCCATCTATTAGACATCAAGAATAAAGTGGTAACCAATGCCCTATATGGACATGTGTATGAAAATCCAGGGCATTCATTTAGCTTTATGGTTATCTGAAATGTGACTACTAACCTCCGCGGAGGAGACATTGTCAACAAAACTAAAAAGGAAGAAAGCAAATGGATCAAGAACCTCAGAGCTAATTTATTTCCAGGGCTCAACAGAGTAGTTCCTATTAAACCTATTTTGAAAGAGAGAAGCCTAATTAAGAAATGAAATGGAGGCTTAAGGAAGGCGTGCATCTGATTGCTGTATGTGATTGGTTGAGCAATTAAGGATCTTTATTTAACAGCAGTAAGTCAGGTCTACACACTAGGATCTGAAGAAGGTTTTTTAACTGAAAGTGCTTATCCTGTTTGACCTGCAATCTGAATAGCACAATTTGTGCTTTTTATTTCTTTGTTTTATTAAAGCCTATATTTTAACAGAACTTCTCAGTGAACTTTTCGTTGTGGTGGAAGCCTTTTTTTCATTTTACTATTTTTGCCTATTAAGGCTTCCTCTGGAGGTGCCTTACAGCAAGAGGTTCTCTGGTTCGATCCTCGGCTGGGGTGCCTTCTGTGCGGAGTCTGCATGTCCTCCCTGTGGTCGCGTGGGTTTCCTCCGGGTGCTCCGGTTTCCTCCCACATCCCAAAGACATGCTGCAGGTGGATTGGACACTCTAAATTGGCCCTAGGTGTGCGTGTGAGTGTGCCTTCTGTGGAAGGTTGGGCACCGGGCTGGCAACTCGACACCGTAAAACTCCACTGCCATTCAATGTGCGGACAGGTGATCCGCTGTGGCGACCCCTAACCAGGAAAAAGCCGAAAGAAGAAGAAGGCTTCCTCTGGAGGTAGTTTTTGGTTTGGTTGTTTGTACAAATAAATTAAAGGGTTAAAGGTCACGCTGCTGAACGCTAGGAGTTTAAATCAGAAACGTCACTCTTTGGAAGTACTCCTCTGCCTGGAGAATGTCGACGTCTGTGCAGTCACATAAACTTTGTTTAGGGCCACAGAGAGTATCCCGGCCTTGTAGGACTACAATGGCTTACACACATTCAGACTACAAAATGAACATGTGAGAACCAAAGGAGGGAGGAGTATCTCTCTTCATCAAAATAAATACATCCCTAGACTGGTTAGATAGGAAAACTCCATGGAGTTACTCCAAGTTCAGCTAACTGTGGGTAAAACCTCCCATTAAGTCATCATTAGCTATAGGCCCCCTTCAGTGAACCAAGATACCCACGCTGCTTATTTGGACCTACTTGAGTCAATCAAATTACAACCAAACACTGTAGTCATGGGCAATTTTAACTATCCCTTCACTGACTGGAAAGCTTATATGAGTACCAACATGCTCGCACAGAGGTTCCTGATTTTAACACGAATGCTCTGGAACAAATAGTATGCAACCCCACAAGAGGCTCAAATATTCTCGACCTGGTCCTCACCAACATGGGTGACCATTGCACCACCATAAGTATAGGACAATTACTGGTTAAGTAGCTGTAACACCTGAACCCCTCTTAGGTGAAATCAGGCAAAATAATTTCACCAAATCTAGTTATACCCTCCTAAGGGATGGCATAAATAATTTCCAAGCTCTTTTTCCCACAGATGGCATTGACATCTATACTAAGGTATACACAAATGGCATGTACAGACACTTACACAGATGTACCTGTGTGGGTTAAAACAAATACTTTTGTTTATATAATAGATTATGAAGCTTAATCAGATTCGTTTTATGTATTTCTTTTTCCTTCTCATAGATTTTTTATGTAATACATTTTTGAATATTTCTTGGCTTGACATTTTATATTTGCCTTTTATTTTTTACTTTTTTTTCTATGCATGCTAAAATACTTTTTTTTATATATTTTTTTAAAGTACACCCACCATACCATCCAATTTTCATATAACTCTTTCATACTTTTACGCTGTTTCCAGAGTAGAATAAGTTATTTTCTTTCTACTAAATCTACCTCTTTTTTTAATTAATTCTTTTAATTCCTTTTCCTATCTTAATATATTCTTCATTCCCTGGTATTTTAATCCAAATCACTATGTGATCAGAAAACCCGTTATACTTAACTCCTTTTTGTTGAACTTTTAAACTTTCTGAAATTAAAAATAATCTCTGTCAGTTTTAATCTCATTTCTCTCATATGTCCAGTGTTCATTTTCCCATAACTTTAACTTACCTCTCCTCATAATGTCAGTAACCATTTTAACACCACGATGATTCTTTTTTTCTCTTAGGTTACAATTAAAATCCCCTGCTATTATTATATTCATATTTACACATACATAATTAAGTATATTTTTAAACATAGTATTTGTTTTTGGTAACATATATATGTACATCATCAGTTCTGCATATATATTTTCCATCTTATGTCTAAAACTGTTATTCTACCTATTTCAACTATTGTAACATCTTAATGTCTTTTTGACATAATATACATATGTTGGAACATGTTTCTTTACCTATATTCCATACAACAGTACCATTCCAAAGTTTGTCTGTTTGTGTTCTTTCATCTGCTGTTAATAGTCTTATGTCCTCTAAGATTATTACTTCAGCATCTATTCCAGCACAACCACAGTAATATAGTAATTCTTCTCTTATTATTTTTCAGGCTGTTAACGCTTAAAGCTAATAGTCTCAGCTTTTGCCTAACAGTTATTATGCAATTTCTATCCTTTACCTTTCGTATTTTCTCTAAACGTTATGTTTTTAATTTTTCTTTTCCATTCCCTAACTTTTTTCCTAGCGAATTCTTTTTTTCTTTTTACTTTGTGCCATTCACTTGTATCATGTTACTTTTTCTTTATCTCTTTTGTTATCGTTATGTATAAACTCTGCATTCATTTCATTTTGTTGTATCATGTTACTTTTTCTTTATCTCTTTTGTTATCGTTATGTATAACCTCTGCATTCATTTCATTTTGTTGTATCATGTTACTTTTTCTTTATCTCTTTTGTTATCGTTATGTATAACCTCTGCATTCATTTCATTTTGCTGAATTTGCTCTTGTCACAGTTTCTTTTAGCTCTCTCTCTGTATGACTTCATTTTCACCTTCTTGTATGTCGATTTCACATTCTCACCATGAATGTCCAGTATTACCACATTTCTTCCATTTTAAATCACATTTTTGCATTATGTCCTGTATTACCACACAAGTAGCATTTTTTCTTATCACGTTCATTAATCAAATTATCATCTTTTCTACAAAAATAACAAGTCTTCGGTTGCCCTCTGTACCTCATAAAACCCTTATTACCATGAACATTAATAATACTTGGTATATGTGTGTCACATTCTCATTGTCCATCTTTAATATTACTCCACATTCCCATCCCCCCGTCCAAAGTCCTCTTTCTTCATAAACCTTTGTCGTATCCAGTACCTCCTTGCACACAATTAGTAAATTCATTTTTAAATGTATACGTTCAACTTCTGTTCTTAATTGAACCGATATTCTTTTTTTTGTCTGTCTAAAAAAAAAGGTTGAATCTTGTAGTCAGACCAAGGGTATACATTCTTTTTGTGGTCATATTTCACTATGAAATTCTCCATATATTGTCCTTTCTCAAATAATAAGTCACAAAAAGTCTCATTTTTAATAAGTATAAACACTCTTACCTCCTTTGCAGTCACACCTAAATGTGCAATCAAGAATCCCCACACTTCATACCTTTCTCTTTTTTACTACTTATACAAATGTTTTAACTTCTCTTCATACCCTTCTTTTCAGCCTTTCTTCCTTCCTTTTGTTTTATTGTTTCTGCATATGTCTTCTCACCAACCTCATCTTTTCTCCCCTCTTTTTCTATTTTCTCCATTATGTCACTGCACGATACTGCTGTATTACTGTCCTGCTCGCTCTGGTTGTTCATCTGCTCCAAGTAATCATCCCGCTACCCTCCAGACTGAAGGGTTGAAATAATATACTCATCCTGTTCCTCTGTTTCACCCTCGCACAACCTTTTTTGAAATAATTTTTCCGAATCAGGCTCCACCTCCTCTTGTACATCGATCTGCTCCCGTCTCCTCTTCTTCTCCAGTACAGAGCTGCTTTCTGCAATCACTATGTTTATTTTCTCACTTGGCAGTGATTCTGCCAACTCCATACTGCTTTTTGCAATAACAACAACATTAGCTTTATCTGTCCCATGGGTTACATCCTCCATGCCCCTGCTGTCTCTCCAGGCCACTTTCACGCCCTGAACAGAGACAGAAACTGGATGTGCCACCTTCAATTTCATCCCCTTGCACCAAAGAGTAAGGAAAGTTACCTGATGCTCTGGCCAAATTTTCCGTAGTGGTATAAATACCACCCTGGGTTTCCCCAGGAAAGAGGCCTCTAGCCTAGTGGTACTTACCTGGTCAACAAAGGATAGATAAGTAAATAAATAAATAAACATGCTATACACCTACCTGTATTTTTGCCAATACCGGATGTATCCCGAAAACTTGTAAGCCATCTTACTTGTACTAAAAACAGTCATGCAGTTTAAGGAAGCTAGTTGAGGTGTGATAAATCTTGAAAGTCAGCAGGTGTTTTGCCACTTGTAGTTAGTGTAATGCTCTCCATTTACAAGGTGAGATATATACCAGGAAGCTCAGTTACTTTGTTATTTTTGAAGAGGGAGAATGTTAAGGTGCCCAAAGCTGAACCCTGTGGATTAAGGCACTGTTAGTTGGTCTTTCATCCATTTAGAGGTGCCTTCACTGAAGCCACATCTCCTAAGTATAGATTAATGATTGACTCCTTCTGAGAGCCTTCTAAAACTAGTGACTCTAGCTGATGTATGCAGCTCATTTCCATATTCTTGTAAATGCCTTGGATAATGCAAGTGGTCAGCAGGATACTAAATCCTTTCTTTAAGCCATGCTGCATCCCATAGGCTAGACGGTATTTATAAAAATGATCAAGCAGTTGCTCATAAACTCTTCCCTCTGTTTTTCTTCAGTGGATAAGAAGGGTGTAGGATCTTTAGTACAGGAATTACCGTACCATACTTCAGCTAAAACCAAGATGAAAAAATGAGATATTAATTATGTAAGGGACCTGCTAATTCACATAGTGCTGATTTTGAGGAATTTAGGCTACAGCATTTTGGCAATGAAACCAATCCTTTCTTGAAGCCCTTCAAGAAAATAAGCCACAGTGTTTTCAGTGACTACCATGAAGTAGAATGCTGGCTGCCGCCAATGGGGAGGGGATTTCTCAGCAGAAGCTGTACTCATCTCAACTGAAAGTAGGTTTGAGTGAGTATCATTCTAGTTCAGGACTGAATATATTCTGTGTCGAATATCATTACCAACCACATTAATAATGTGGGCAGGACTGAATATATTCTGTGTCAAATATCGTTACCAACCACATTAATGATGTGGGCAGGACTGAATGTATTCTGTGTCGACTATCGTTACCAACCACATTAATAATGTGGGCAGGACTGAATATATTCTGTGTCGAATATCGTTACCAACCACATTAATAATGTGGGCAGGACTGAATATATTCTGTGTCAAATATCGTTACCAACCACATTAATGATGTGGGCAGGACTGAATGTATTCTGTGTCGAATATCGTTACCAACCACATTAATAATGTGGGCAGGACTGAATGTATTCTCTGTCGAATATCGTTACCAACCACATTAATGATGTGGGCAGGACTGAATGTATTCTGTGTCGAATATCGTTACCAACCACATTAATGATGTGGGCAGGACTGATTGTATTCTGTGTCGACTATCGTTACCAACCACGTTAATAATGTGGGCAGAAATGTGTTTAGAATGGAATTTCTGTGATGCCAAGCTTGATGGTGTTAGTCATTCTTTTTGACCAATTTTCAAGATTTTTCTGATACTGTTTGTGAATAATTGGGGGTTACCAGCAAACTAGACCTGCTTATTTCCAAGAAAGGAAAGTTTTGCAGGCTTAGTGTTAGTTCTGAATTGTTTTCTTTTATTTTTTGAGAAACTGTGGTGGGAATGGTTCTGGTTCTGTGTGTTTTTCCATTCTAATAGGTCTTGGCTTTTTTTTTTTTTGCGCATGTGTTTTTAGGGAACTGGAAAGCTGGGGACATTTGTCCCCTCTTCACATCTTCATTGTCTCCATGACGATCCGGTGTTAGATAGAAATAAGTATAGTGACAGAGATTCAAGACTCTGTTAACATTCTTTTGGGAGACGATCATTTCCCAATTAACATCTAATTCCTGAAACAGGGCATCCCCATTAGACAGTAATATAGACTGACCTCTGCAAGTACTTTATATGCTGTTGAATTGGTCTGTAAGATAATGTGGGTGGACTGTGGTACCTAGGCATTTTTCATTGATTTAATAACTGCATCCAGAAGGGAGATCCCAAAGTAGAATGAAATTGCTGTTTTCATGTGAATATATCTGAAACCCCCCAGTGCTTTGAATGATCTTGGGGGGGGGTGTATAAATGATACCTTTAAGTCAGTATGTTTGGCCTCCTCAATGTCATTGAACAGTCAATACAGGGAATGAGCAGGGATACCTGATAGCAGTATTACTGCCCTGCATGATCTGATACACTGGCAATGTGAGAGTACACAAGTGTCATCTTTCAGTCCAGTGTCTGCAATCCACAAGACATTGGGTCTACCTTATAAACCCTCGGAAGCTGACATTCATGACGGCAATACTCAACTTCCTGGCTAGGGACGTTTTAGCCAATAGTTTTATGCCCAAATCAGGGTCAGTGTTTACATCTACATCTGGCACAGATTACACTTACTTACTTTATTTACATTTACATTTGTTAATTGGGAATGTCTGACTGAGCATGAGCCTTTTTTCAGCAGAGGCCTAGGGAGAAAAGCTTCACAAAAAAGAAGTGATACAAAATAGTAACAGTCAAGATGGTACAATGATTATACAAAGCTTTAAATACAGTTATAAATGTAAAGTACTGAAGTAGTATTACCTACAAATAGTAATGTATAAAATTAAGGTACAGTATAGGTCACTCTGCAATAGGATACAGTTGTACAGACAAACAAGGGACATTAGTGTGAAAGTTAGAAGAAAACAGAAGTAGTTTGATAAAGAAAAAGAGTTAAGGGTAAGGGAATGAAGAGAAATAGTAAAGAGAGAGGAGAGTTACTGTCTGTAAGTTCAAGACTCAGATAGACCAGGTCATGTGGGACTTCCTTAGTTATTTTGCTTAATGTGGAGCAGTGCTAAAATTCATCGGCTAGATATAAGACGTCAAGATTTTGTAGTGATTGGCAATAACATATTTAATCCACCATAATTCAATGGCTCTGAGTAAAGACAAGTGGTACCATAGTGACATGTCCCAACTACTTTTCCCACTGCAGGGAGATACATGAATCATCTGCCACAAGCATTGGTTAAAGACCTAAAATGGTATAGCAAAGGGTAACCCAACTTGAGAAACACGCAGCCTTTAGGGGTGTGTGATGCAGTCAAGTAATAGGTCACTGTAAGGCTACAGAGGAGGATCGAAGGAATGCAGATGTTGCCTCAAAATTTAGAACCGCTCTTGTTGATCTCAGGAAAAGAGGTCCAGACTTGTGAAATAAAAAAGGAGGGGAATCCAAATTTTGTAACAAGGGATTTATATTCAGAGTAGTTCAGTTGTAAATGTCGAAATGTGGTCCATTTTCCGGTATTTTCTAATATGCTGATACTGATACAGTGCTGAGGAACAATACAGTAGATCTGCGCTGTGTGAGTCTAATAAGCCAAATGTGGGGGGAACAGGTGGTGGTCCTTAGAGCCTGTCAGATGCGTGGCACTACATGATACAATTCACAGCTGTAACAAGTAATTGTGGATGTTAAAGGAAAGAAGCAGTTTTCCATTAATAATTGAGAGCGTGAAGTCTGCATTCTGCTAAATTTTGGCACAGTAAGCCAAAAAAGGCAACGCATTTGTGTACTGTCACTTAGGGTGCAAGGGCAGAGGCAAATGCCAGCCTCACCAGGATCAGTACTGTTCTAAAACAAAGTGCTGTTAAAGCCCATGTTGTGGATGCTGATACCCATCAGGCAAAGAAATGGAGAATAGTACAGGCAGAAGTGGCCAAAACTAGCAAGGATGGAGGTGGAATGGCTACAGCTACTCTGATACCACATTGTTTTCCACGGTATATACCCCCATCTCTTTGTATTAGTGTTGATGTCCACATATCCTTGAATATATTGTTTTCCACTGTATATACCCCCATCTCTTTGTATTAGTGTTGATGTCCACATATCCTTGAATATTTGCATTCTTTCATTTCCTGCAGCTTAATGTTTCTTACTTATATTGCATATCTAGATACAAATGAGGATATATTGTTGCAAGTCACAATGATGTAGACCATATGAAGAGTTTAAACTGAGTCCCAAACAAGCTAAGGCCATTTGGACTCTGAGTAAATATTCATAGCTGTGAAATCTTTAAAGAAGAAATAATTGCATTCTGGGGATGTGACTGATTGAAATGGGCTGAGAAAAATCACTTGAAAAGTAGAGACTAAGGCATGCCATTCTAAAAATCATTTACATCTGTAGCTATGACTTGCACTGTTGATTCACTGCTGTACATTTTTGTTTAATCTTTCTACGAAGTTAACACCCAGTTAGTTCTTATACAGAATGGATCACTGTTGGATGAAATACAATTGAAAATAGTCCTTCAGTGTGACAAAAGCCATGATCCCATCAGATGAAGTATCTGTACAGTATGGTCTAATTTTGTCTAGATAATAGGCAGGCAGTGCGTCACCTGATGAAGTCAGGAACAAGAGAGTGCAAACCAAATGAAAACCAAACAAATAACAAAAATCTGGAACCAGTAGTCGAGGCAATCAAGAAACAAGCAGATTTTTTGGCCAACTTCTAAAATAGAAAAGAAAAATTTCTTAAAGTTCCCACAATCAATAGAATGTCTATATAAGGCATTCCTAGAATCCTTAATCTTGATACTGTATAAATGTTCCCTCATACATTCTCTTAAAGTGCGAGTGGTCATACCGACGTAAAATGCCGAACAACCACTGCACAAACTAATGTACACCACCCCTCTGGTTAAATAGTTAACAAAAGCAGGAACTTCAAATGTCATGTTCAGATGTTCTAGCATAACATAAGGCCCTTCAAAAACGTATCTACAAAAGTTACACTGTTCACACCTGAACATACCCTTTTTATGTGTTACATATCTTTTAACTTCATTACCTGAAGGAACATTTTCTAATAATCTTTTAAAATTAAATTGATTCCTAAAAACAAATTCAGGTCGATCCTCAAGTATCTTAAATAAATCTGAATTACCTTTTAAAATGCACCAATTTTTTTCCAAAAGATTTTTGATACCAGAACTGTCAACAGTCATGTCAAGTGAACATACAGCACCAAAAGAAACATTGTTAAAATTGTTTTTATCACTAGTTCCCCCAATTTTAGTTAATGGTGCCCTTAATAATGCTGGATAAAACAACTCACGTTAACTAAGAATGTCAGAACATAAACTGTCCAAATAAACTTTGTCGTATCCCCTTTTAACAAAGATTGTTGAAATAAGTTCAGATTCTTTTAGTAAGTCGATATAATTCGTAGTCATACGACAAGCTCTGATGTATTGTCCCTTTGGTATGTTTTTCTTAATGTGTTTGGGATGGTTACTTTTATAATGTAAATAACCATTAGTAAAGTTTTTTTACGAAAGATCTTACTCTGAAAACTTTTTTCTTTTTCATCCCACCAAAGCATAACATCCAAAAAGTTGACATTGTGATCCCCTTCACTAAGTACAAATTTTAAAAATTTAGAAGAATTATTAACATCAGTCAAAAATGAATCAACCACATCTTGTGTGCCCTGGATGATGAAAAAAAGGTCATCAACAAACCTAGAATAAAAAAGTATGTTATATTGCTTCTCAATTTCAACTAAAATGTTAGTTTCCCACCATGCCGTGACAGTGTTTGCATACGCAGGGGCAGCTGCTGACCCCATGGCGACCCCTCTTTTTTGTTTATAATAAATATCATCAAGAAGAAAAAAATTATTTAAAATAATGTCTACCAAGTTACATACCAAAGGTATAGTGTCAGCTATCATTCTAGAATGTGTAGTTAAAAAACTACGTACTGCCTCAACTCCATCTTCGTGAGGAATACAAGTGAACAAGGACACAGCATCAATAGAAAACATAACATTAAAAAAGTAAATGGAAGCTCCCAACAGAGTGAACACCTCTAGTCTTGTAAATAGAGAATAAATGAAAATGCTGAATAAATAACCAGAGAGGTGACCACGGAGTCAGTTAAACGCCAGATTATTCTTCACTCCAGACAGTGATGTTAGTTAAATAATCCAAGCAAAAATTATCCAAGCAAAAAAGTACTGCTGAACGTAATAACTGGATAAAAGTAAAACGGATTGTTTTATTAAAGCATGCTGTCGGTAAGCGCTTTCACAAAAGCTTCTTCAGGCCGTTAAAACTCAAAACACATTCAATTAAGACTTCTTATATACAAGTCGATCACATGTTAAATAATCTAATTAATTTCAGTTAAACATTTAAAGTTGTACCCTGATATTTATATTAGATTAGATGCGAGAGTCTTTTCTATGCTTGCCAATACACCAATTCCTATTAATATACTTATATAGCAGTTGTAAACAATAATTACACTGAAGGACATTGCTCATGTCACTGTATAAAAACCACGAGCTATATATTTAGGTCACTATACGTATCCTTAGCTCAACAACGACATGATTATTCCACTTAGGAATATAATAACTTCAAAGTTCTAGTTTCAAGATGTCCAGTATCAAATTGTGAATATACAGAATACATTAACTGACATAAACTGCAATGCTGCAAGATATGTTAACTAAAACTTGTATTCTAAATGTGCTCACTAACAGATACGTTAATCATCTAATCCATCCAAATGCAAAAATGTATTTCCATACATATAAAAGGTAATGACACAAACAAACATATCTATGGATGTGTACCTTGTTCTAATAAAAGTAATGAACAAGTCATAATTTATAGTGACCGAACATCTAAGAGTGTCATCCAAAGATGCAGCTTAATGAACGAATACTGCTAAGTTCTAGGAACAAATATAAATATCTGAATTACAGTAGAAATAAATTACAAGAAATGCAATTTTTATATATAAAAATATATGACCTGTGTTAATTATAAAAATATTTAAAATTATATATAATATGGTATTAATGATTAACTATAGTAAAAACAAGAACACATAATAATAACCTGATATAAAAACTAATACAGATGTGTATAAAATAACCACTGTCTAATTACTAAACTAGAATAATATTAACTAACTCAACCATCAGGGCTATCAATATGGCTCTCGAATAATAAGATTGATGTCTAAGTCTTGAGGATGACAAGTTCATGCATCACAAAATGGACTCAACTATAGACCTGTATAACCTATATGCGGCCAAGAATCACTATCCTAACAGATTTATTGGTCAATCATAAGATTTTCTAAACACGACCAAATATAATGAGACTACTTGGCAATGAGGCGTCTAGCTTTTAATATGGGTTTAATGGATGCTCGTTCGTTCAATCCTCTACCCTTGTCTGCTCTCATTCTCATGATCCATTTAATTTCTTTGGTTTCTGTGTGATTGCGTATGTTACCTTCTCTAACAGAGGGTTGAATGCGGTCAATGACCATAAAAGTAAAAGTATGGTCCTGACCCATGGTTGCAACATGCTTGGCCAAAGCATTAGTTAGGTGTCGAATCCTAATAGCATATAGGTGTTCACGTATCCTAGTGCGAAAGGCTCTATTGGTTTTGCCAATGTGGAAACACTGGCATGATTGACAGATGGCTATATAAACTATATGACAGGTATTACAATCTGCTGTAACGTAAAATTTAAAACTCTGACCCGTGTCTGGATGTATGAAGCTATCTCCTTTCTATATATATATATATATATATATATATATATATATATATATATATATATATATATATATATATATATATATATATATATATATATATATATATATATATATATATATATATATATATATATATATATATATATATATATATATACATACAGTAATTGCAACTGCCACAAGGGTAAGTACCAATGCTTAAATTTGTAATTGCCTTAATCTTAGTATTACATAGTAGTCTTCTAAGGTTGGGTTTGTTTTTGTACAAGAAGCAAGGTTTCTCACCTACAATGTTTAATAAATCATTGTCCATGGTGAGAATACGCCAATGATTGTTAATAATATCCCTGATCTCTTGCACATCACTTGTAAAGAACATAGGTATTTTTGTGACATGTGGTTTACTGTCTATGTGTTGCACGTTAAAATTACCTTGCGCAGAAAAATAAGGTGCTGCTCTATCTTCTCTCAATAAATTAATATTTGATAACCCCTTTTCAGTTTCATGGTCTTTATAACCACGTTTCAAGAGCCTTTGTCTAAATATATTAATTTCATGCTGATATCCTTCATCACTAGCGTTCAAACGTCAGATGTGCATGCTTTGTCCTTTAATAATGTTTCTAAATATATAGTTCGGATGTATACTATACCGATGAAGCAGTGAATTTCTACAACATTGTTTCCTATACACACCAGTATTAACATAAGTATCTATTACTCGCTCCAGAAAAACGTCTAGAAATTCAATTCTAGTTGTGGATGAATGTGACTTGAATTTTAAATATGTAGTCATATTATTAATACATATCAAATGTTCAGACAATTCCTCCATGCTACCTTCCCAAATCAGGAAGACATAGTCCACAATACGTCGATAAAAGTGGACTCTTTCTTTATGTCACGAGTTTATAAAGAGTTGTTCTTCCTCCCAACTTGCCAAAAACATATTGACGTACCTACTGGCACAGGATGTGCCCATAGCCACGCCATCACGTTGAATGTATATATTCTGTTCAAATGAAAACATGTTATTCTCCAAGATAATTTCTAAAAATAGACAGATGAGATCTGTCTGTTTATCTGTATATTCACTGTGTTTAACCAAATAATTTTTAATTGTTAAAACTCCCAAGTCATTGGGTATAACTGTAAATAACAATTGAATATCTAAGGCTACAAATATCATATTATCTTTTAATTGTACTTCATCGCAGAATTTATAAAGGTCCAACAAAAATTGTTTGGTATCCTTTAAAATAATGGTAACTCAAAAATGCACAAAACACGCTGATTCCTAATGGCCCCAGTTCAAAAGCAAGTTCACAGAAACAAAGAGTAAAGGCAGTAGATGTCCAAATAATCCAATTGAACAGTAATTCTTGGTAAAAACAGGTTTATTCAGTCGACACCAGTAAGCGCTTTCACCCTAAGGCTTCATCAGACTTTTACAACTTGCTGTAAACTCATTTAACTTCAAATAGCCCTCCTTTCAACCTCATTGGTTGTATAATTAGCATTCTAAACAGTTATTTAAAGCACTACTAGCCATAAAACATCAACATGTATTGCTTAAAAAGCATCAAATAGTCATGCTTCATAAAAACATAAATATATGTGCATATATAAACACAGTCACCTCTCATACAAACAAAAACAATAATTTAAAACATGTATAAACAGACAATTCATGAAAACTAAAGTCCTAACAACCTAATTCATTTTAAAAGTGACCAAAAAATGGATGCAAGGGAAAGAAGCATCATGAACTCATACCAGCTCTATCAATTTAATGATTCTAGCTAGGAGAAATTCAAACATACTTATTTCGGTCTAGGAAGTCTCCTACTTCTTAAAAATGGTTTAATATGTACCTTATCATTGAGTCCAGGGGATACATCCGCCTCCACCTAATAATCCAGCGGGTTTCACATTCTAGGGTCTGATTAATTAAATCCCCACCCTGAGACTACCTTCCAACTTCTGTACAACACTGAACATAAAATTATGACCCATGCCCAGTTCCTGGTGGTGCTTAGCCAGGGCATTCGAGTTGGTGCCTATCCTAATGTGATAAACGTGTTCCCTTATCGTTCTTTAAGGGTCCGATTGGTCTTTCCTACATAAAATGCAGTACAGGCCGTGCACCTGGCTAGATAAACAATGTTGTTACTATTACAGTTGGTATACGTATTGAAATAGAAGGTGCGCTCAGTAACTGGATGGACAAAAGTGGTATCCTTGTTAATAAACATACATTGGTTGCATTTGCCACATGGTAGGGTATTGCTATCTGTTAGACTAACCTTCCTCTTATGATGATGATATTTAGGTTTACATAGCAATCTCTTTAGGTTAGGTTTGTTCTTGAATACCATATTTGGTTTGGGTCCTACCACCCTGCCAATCTCATCATCTGACAATAAAATGTCCCAGTGTTTTGCTATAATATTCTTAATATTAGTTGCTTCTTGAGTAAAAAACATAGGTACTCTGACGTTCACCGTGTCACAGGTACTAGCCTCCCCAGTGGCAGTAACAACTTCAGAGAAATAAGGTCTAGCTCTGCTGGCTCTCAAGCTATCAACTGTAGTACATGTCTCATCTATCCTTTCTGCACTATAGCCTCTCTCCATAAATTTGGCCTTCAGGGCCTCTCTTTCATTATTATACCCTTGCTCTGATGGATTTAGCCTGGATGCCCTCATGAACTGACCCTTTAATACATTATTAAACACAAACCGGGGATGCATACTGTTCCAATGGAGTAGTGTGTTCCTATAACAAGACTTTCTATGAACCGAAGTGTTCAGTAATCCATTCTCAAGTTTAAAAATATTCACATCTAAATATGTGATTTCATATTCTGAATAATTTAAAGTGAACTTCAAAAACTGGGTGGGCGTATTCAAAATTCAACGAATTCAAGTAATGTGTCTACATCCCCTAGCCAGACGAGGAAGAGGTCGTCCACAAACCTCCGGTAGACACCCACAAATTGTTTATACAAAGGATGCTGTAACATGTATCTGTCTTCCCAGGCAGCCATAACGAGATTGGCGTAGCTATTGGCACAAGATGTGCCCATAGCTACGCCATCCCTTTGTAGGAAAATCTCATCTCCAAACATGAAGATGTTAGTAACCAAGACGGTTTCCAAAAATAGTGTAAGTAGGTCCATTTTTTCAACCGTAAAATCAGAGTGTTCCCTAAGATAGTCCTGTACAAATTCAATCCCTATATCATTCGGAATGACCGTGAATAAGCTAACTACATCCAGGGTAACCAACAGATATGGTGTCCCATCCTGTAGTAGACTTGTGTATGAGTATAAATCCATCAGGAACTGCTTACTGTCCCGTAACACATTGGTATTCATGTCAACTAGTGGTCTCAGGAAGGACTCAATGTAAATGGATAGGGCTTCAGTTACCCAACCTTGGCCTGCCACAATAGGTCTCATAGGTGGTTTGGCCATAGATTTATGAATCTTGGGTAAGCCCTGTATAATAGGAATGATAGGATTTGAAACTTTTAGGTACTCATATAGTTCCTGTGAGATACTCTCAGACATAATGAGGTCATCCAACATGTAATATGTTTGGAATACCTTCTCTTTAACAACTGCCATATCTATCTTAGAATAGAACTTCCTGTCATTCAAAAGTTGGAACATACTCTCATCATAATCACCAACATTCATCAGAACTATGGGCCCTCCTTTATCAGCTGGTCTGAAGATGACCGACTCATCGTTCCTAAGGTCCATCAAGGCTCTCCTTTGGTTAAAATTTAAATTATTCCTGTACTTCACTCTCTGTTTGGACTCAAAGAATGTATGTAAATCATTTTCCAAGACTCTACCAAAGGCATCCACCACAGGATGTAAGGAGGGAACATACGTACTGTTACTCCGAAATCTGAATGCATAATTCGCATTACTATTCACTCCAAAATCTAGCTTAAGCTGTACATTTCTTATAAACATTTTTGTATCTATAATAGTATCCACAACATCACCACATTTCGTGGGAATGAAATTGAGTCCCTTCTCCAGAACTTGTACTTCATATTCTGTTAAAATTTTGTTAGATAGGTTCACTATTAGTGAGCGGTCCTCTCCCACATTTTCTTCAGGGTGGGGCCCTGATGTTCCTCTACGGAACCCTTTCTTTTGTGCCTGCCCCTGCTGGCAGACCGTTTCCTCCCCGTAAATTGATTTTGTGCTATGGGGAAAGGGGTATTCACACCTCTACCAGTCACGGAGTTCACATTGCTACACTGGTGGATACTATTAGAAGAAGTTTTCGGTCTCACCACTAAAGCAGATTGTGTAGGTAACTCCTTGTTAGATATAATTTGTGTTGTTTCAAGATTGTTACAACTATGGTGGTCTTGATTACCTCCCTCTAATGTTGTACAGAAGTTGGAAGGTAGTCTCAGGGGTGGGGATTTAATTAATCAGACCCTAGAATGTGAAACCCGCTGGATTATTAGGTGGAGGGCGGATGTATCCCCTGGACTCAATGATAAGGTACATATTAAACCATTTTTAAGAAGTAGGAGACTTCCTAGACCGAAATAAGTATGTTTGAATTTCTCCTAGCTAGAATCATTAAATTGATAGAGCTGGTATGAGTTCATGATGCTTCTTTCCCTTGCATCCATTTTTTGGTCACTTTTAAAATGAATTAGGTTGTTAGGACTTTAGTTTTCATGAATTGTCTGTTTATACATGTTTTAAATTATTGTTTTTGTTTGTATGAGAGGTGACTGTGTTTATATATGCACATATATTTATGTTTTTATGAAGCATGACTATTTGATGCTTTCTAAGCAATACATGTTGATGTTTTATGGCTAGTAGTGCTTTAAATAACTGTTTAGAATGCTAATTATACAACCAATGAGGTTGAAAGGAGGGCTATTTGAAGTTAAATGAGTTTACAGCAAGTTGTAAAAGTCTGATGAAGCCTTAGGGTGAAAGCGCTTACTGGTGTCGACTGAATAAACCTGTTTTTACCAAGAATTACTGTTCAATTGGATTATTTGGACATCTACTGCCTTTACTCTTTGTTTCTGTGAACTTGCTTTTGAACTGGGGCCATTAGGAATCAGCGTGTTTTGTGCATTTTTGAGTTACCATTATTATTTTTTCCGCACGCTGTTTCTGAGCTCTGTCGGCTGGCTGTGCTTTGTTGTGTTATTTATCTTCGTTTTAGCCTGTATACAGCAGCCCAAGAGGATGGCAGATAACCCCAATACGAATGTGGAACTTCCGTATGTGCCTGTGACTGTTACGAATACTGCTAGCAGGTTTGTCGAACGATTTCAAGTTTGTATGACGAGTACCAACAATTTACTGCTGGATTTTGCACCGGACGTAGGGTCGAATGACCGCGACATGGATTTTGTGGATAATATGAGTTTAACACAGGACTTGCAAGAACTAGAGACTGCTTTTGTCAAGTTAAAACGCTTACAGGTTCAGAGACACTATTTTGAAGCCTGTCTTGCCAAGAAGATAGTACCGCGTGGGCTACGGATACTAAAAATGCCCACGTCAGGTAACAGATTCCCTGAGTTACTTTTCAAATGGCAACAGCTCAATATTGAGCTTAGTTTTAATTATATGAAACTCCTCATTGACTTTCATATGCCAGAGGAGGATGAGTTAAGAACATTTGTAAATACGAGATTTCATGCATTGAACAAAAAGTATATTAACTTTAACATTGATGTTAAATTAGAGAGATTATTGGATGATGTTTTACTGGTAGAGAAACGTTTGATTGACCAAAAAAAGAATAAAATTGTTAGAGATGTAAGGGATTTTAATAATAACCATGTGTTTACCTGGCCTAGACAGAATGATGGTATTGGGAGGAATGAACAGAACAGTTATTCACGTACTGTCCAGGGGACCCCTCAAGGCCCTGAACTTTTGGTTCAAGGGGATGCTGTGCATAATAGAGGAGGTGGTTATGTAAGAACAAATTCAGTACAGTCTGAAAACATTGTCACTAAAGATTTGGAAAATGTTAATGTGAATGTTATTCCCTGTGGGGTGGAAGGTTCTAGTACCCCACCATTTGAGGGAGGTAATCAAGACCACCATAGTTGTAACAATCTTGAAACAACACAAATTATATCTAACAAGGAGTTACCTACACAATCTGCTTTAGTGGTGAGACCGAAAACTTCTTCTAATAGTATCCACCAGTGTAGCAATGTGAACTCCGTGACTGGTAGAGGTGTGAATACCCCTTTCCCCATAGCACAAAATCAATTTACGGGGAGGAAACGGTCTGCCAGCAGGGGCAGGCACAAAAGAAAGGGTTCCGTAGAGGAACATCAGGGCCCCACCCTGAAGAAAATGTGGGAGAGGACCGCTCACTAATAGTGAACCTATCTAACAAAATTTTAACAGAATATGAAGTACAAGTTCTGGAGAAGGGACTCAATTTCATTCCCACGAAATGTGGTGATGTTGTGGATACTATTATAGATACAAAAATGTTTATAAGAAATGTACAGCTTAAGCTAGATTTTGGAGTGAATAGTAATGCTAATTATGCATTCAGATTTCGAGTAACAGTACGTATGTTCCCTCCTTACATCCTGTGGTGGATGCCTTTGGTAGAGTCTTGGAAAATGATTTACATACATTCTTTGAGTCCAAACAGAGAGTGAAGTACAGGAATAATTTAAATTTTAACCAAAGGAGAGCCTTGATGGACCTTAGGAACGATGAGTCGGTCATCTTCAGACCAGCTGATAAAGGAGGGCCCATAGTTCTGATGAATGTTGGTGATTATGATGAGAGTATGTTCCAACTTTTGAATGACAGGAAGTTCTATTCTAAGATAGATATGGCAGTTGTTAAAGAGAAGGTATTCCAAACATATTACATGTTGGATGACCTCATTATGTCTGAGAGTATCTCACAGGAACTATATGAGTACCTAAAAGTTTCAAATCCTATCATTCCTATTATACAGGGCTTACCCAAGATTCATAAATCTATGGCCAAACCACCTATGAGACCTATTGTGGCAGGCCAAGGTTGGGTAACTGAAGCCCTATCCATTTACATTGAGTCCTTCCTGAGACCACTAGTTGACATGAATACCAATGTGTTACGGGACAGTAAGCAGTTCCTGATGGATTTATACTCATACACAAGTCTACTACAGGATGGGACACCGTATCTGTTGGTTACCCTGGATGTAGTTAGCTTATTCACGGTCATTCCGAATGATATAGGGATTGAATTTGTACAGGACTATCTTAGGGAACACTCTGATTTTACGGTTGAAAAAATGGACCTACTTACACTATTTTTGGAAACCGTTTTGGTTACTAACATCTTCATGTTTGGAGATGAGATTTTCCTACAAAGGGATGGCGTAGCTATGGGCACATCTTGTGCCAATAGCTACGCCAATCTCGTTATGGCTGCCTGGGAAGACAGATACATGTTACAGCATCCTTTGTATAAACAATTTGTGGGTGTCTACCGGAGGTTTGTGGACGACCTCTTCCTCGTCTGGCTAGGGGATGTAGACACATTACTTGAATTCGTTGAATTTTTGAATACGTCCACCCAGTTTTTGAAGTTCACTTTAAATTATTCAGAATATGAAATCACATATTTAGATGTGAATATTTTTAAACTTGAGAATGGATTACTGAACACTTCGGTTCATAGAAAGTCTTGTTATAGGAACACACTACTCCATTGGAACAGTATGCATCCCGGTTTGTGTTTAATAATGTATTAAAGGGTCAGTTCATGAGGGCATCCAGGCTAAATCCATCAGAGCAAGGGTATAATAATGAAAGAGAGGCCCTGAAGGCCAAATTTATGGAGAGAGGCTATAGTGCAGAAAGGATAGATGAGACATGTACTACAGTTGATAGCTTGAGAGCCAGCAGAGCTAGACCTTATTTCTCTGAAGTTGTTACTGCCACTGGGAGGCTAGTACCTGTGACACGGTGAGCGTCAGAGTACCTATGTTTTTTACTCAAGAAGCAACTAATATTAAGAATATTATAGCAAAACACTGGGACATTTTATTGTCAGATGATGAGATTGGCAGGGTGGTAGGACCCAAACCAAATATGGTATTCAAGAACAAACCTAACCTAAAGAGATTGCTATGTAAACCTAAATATCATCATCATAAGAGGAAGGTTAGTCTAACAGATAGCAATACCCTACCATGTGGCAAATGCAACCAATGTATGTTTATTAATAAGGATACCACTTTTGTCCATCCAGTTACTGAGCGTACCTTCTATTTTCACACGTATACCAACTGTAATAGTAACAACATTGTTTATCTGGCCAGGTGCACGGCCTGTACTGCATTTTATGTAGGAAAGACCAATCGGACCCTTAAAGAACGTATAAGGGAACACGTTTATCACATTAGGATAGGCACCAACTCGAATGCCCTGGCTAAGCACCACCAGGAACTGGGCATGGGTCATAATTTTATGTTCAGTGTTGTACAGAAGTTGGAAGGTAGTCTCAGGGGTGGGGATTTAATTAATCAGACCCTAGAATGTGAAACCCGCTGGATTATTAGGTGGAGGCGGATGTATCCCCTGGACTCAATGATAAGGTACATATTAAACCATTTTTAAGAAGTAGGAGACTTCCTAGACCGAAATAAGTATGTTTGAATTTCTCCTAGCTAGAATCATTAAATTGATAGAGCTGGTATGAGTTCATGATGCTTCTTTCCCTTGCATCCATTTTTTGGTCACTTTTAAAATGAATTAGGTTGTTAGGACTTTAGTTTTCATGAATTGTCTGTTTATACATGTTTTAAATTATTGTTTTTGTTTGTATGAGAGGTGACTGTGTTTATATATGCACATATATTTATGTTTTTATGAAGCATGACTATTTGATGCTTTTAAGCAATACATGTTGATGTTTTATGGCTAGTAGTGCTTTAAATAACTGTTTAGAATGCTAATTATACAACCAATGAGGTTGAAAGGAGGGCTATTTGAAGTTAAATGAGTTTACAGCAAGTTGTAAAAGTCTGATGAAGCCTTAGGGTGAAAGCGCTTACTGGTGTCGACTGAATAAACCTGTTTTTACCAAGAATTACTGTTCAATTGGATTATTTGGACATCTACTGCCTTTACTCTTTGTTTCTGTGAACTTGCTTTTGAACTGGGGCCATTAGGAATCAGCGTGTTTTGTGCATTTTTGAGTTACCATTATTATTTTTTCCGCACGCTGTTTCTGAGCTCTGTCGGCTGGCTGTGCTTTGTTGTGTTATTTATCCTTTAAAATAAACTGATTCTTATCTACCACCGGTCTCAAATGTTTCTCTACGTATATGGAAAACGGCTCAGTACACCATCCCCTGCCCGAGACAATAGGTCTCATGGGGGGGATTTGTGCCATCTTTATGAATTTTAGGGATACCTTGTATGTGTGGTATGGTTGGAAATTCCACCTCCAAAAATCTTGCTACTTCCATATTGATGTTGTAATTATTGACTAATTCATCTATCATTATATGTATCTTATATATAATCTCATCTGCTTCTTGCTTAGATATAGTAGCATAATAATTACTATCATTGAGCATACTAATCATGGCTTTAGTATAATATTCCTTGTCCATTACCACTAAAGCCCCCCCCCCCCTTGTCATCTGGTCTGAAGACAAGGGTATCATCCTGTTGTAACCGAAGCAATGCTGTCCTCTCATTCCAATTTAAGTTATTCATATTACTCTTATAGTTACTATGCCTAACATGGGTATCACCATATGCCTTATATAGGTCATCTTCAACTAAGTTGTAAAATGCCTCAACAAACGGATGGTTCTGCGCGATATATTCGCTCAGTCTTTTAAAGGTTTTACACTGCTGCCTGTTGTTACTATATCCAAATTGATAGCAGAGCATGACATTTCTAGTAAAAACTTTAACATCTGTTAAAACATCTATAAGCTGACTATATACTGTTGGAATAAAACTGAGTCCTTTGTTTAGTAAGTTGACCTCATAAGGAGCTAACTTTTTATGTGAAATGTTCCAAATCAGACAATTCTCGTCTGATTCCACATTTTCTTCAATGTTTGGTTGGGTGCTCTTTCTTCTGACAGCTTTCTGTTTTTTCGCCCTCTGCTCATGGATCGATTTCTCCTGACCCCCCCCTCTCCATAGCTATGGGAAGGGGGAATTCGGGTAAACCCATCGTGTGGTGTGGCCCTGAATGAATTTTTGGGTTATGTCCAGAAAAGTTATTGTTCTTGGGCCGAACCACCGGTTGTAATGGTGGGCCAGTACTTAAGGGGATATTTGAAATATCTTTAGAAGTAATTGTAGGTGTATTCAATTGAGGAGTATCATTAGATGAAGTCGGCATAATAGAATCAGTTCTTGTGACAGGTGGTACTACATTGGTATCCACTATTTCCACATTACCTTGGCTAGAATGTTCATAAATGTTATTGGTGGTGTGGTTTTGTGAAGAACCAAGATATGGGGCACCATTCATTCCCCTAGTGGTCATTGGTCTGGAAGCTTGCCCTGGTCTAGGCCAGGTGAATACTTGGCCAGTAAGAAAATCTTGGGTATCCCTGTCTATTTTGTTCCTTTTCTGTTGTAATAAACGTCTTTCAAAGACTTCTACACCATCCAAAATGTTGGATAGTGCTTTGTCTACTAAAGTGTTGGGGTACTGAAAGTACATATCTTTTTGTTGGTCCAGTATGGATTGAATTAGTTGTTCTTCTGTAGGTTGAAAAAATTTTAATAACAACTGGATATAATTCTTGCTCACCTCCAAGTTCAGTTTCTGCCATTTGGTGAGCAACTCCAGATATTGATCGCCGTACGTCGGCATTTTTAGTACCTTCAGGCCCCTCGGTATGATATTTTTACATAGACATGCCTCAAAATGTTGACGTTGTGTTGAAAGGCATTTTAATTTCAAAAAATCAGTCTCAAAGTTGTCAATGGCTTTCTGTAACCATTCTGATACATCCGTATCTACAGGAATTCCAGGGCTATTAATGTCGCTCTAATATAAAAGTTCCAAATTGGTATTATTTTTCACACATTTCATTAATTTCATCTGTAGGCATTTGCCTCGAATGTATGTTGATGTTACCTTTTTCTCCTTATTGTTGTTTGCATGAGCCGCTTCATTGCATTTACTCAGTTCACTTTCTATTTTGCCCTGTGCTGAATTGCTGAGTCTATAATCTAATTCGATATTACCATCCATTCTGGCCATGTCTCCGTTGGGTGCTCGATGAATAAAATAAACAGTAAAAAAGTAAATGGAAGCTCCCAACAGAGTGAACACCTCTCTGCTTGTAAATAGAGAATAAATGAAAATGCTGAATAAATAACCAGAGAGGTGACCACTGAGTCTGTTAAACGCCAGATTATTCTTCACTCCAGACAGTGATGTTACTTAAATAATCCAAGCAAAAATTATCCAAGCAAAAAAGTACTGCTGAACATAATAACTGGATAAAAACAAAACGGATTGTTCTTTTAAAGCATGCTGTCGGTAAGCGCTTTAACAAAGGCTTCTTCAGACTGTTAAAATTCAAAACACATTCAATTAAGACTTCTTATATACATGTTGATCACACGTTAAACAATCTAATTAATTTCAATTAAACATTTAAAGTTGTACCCTGATATTTATATTAGATTAGATGCGAGAGTCTTTTCTATGCTTGCTAATACACCAATTCCTATTAAAGCATGGTTAGAGACTAGCTTTAATGTTAGCAGTGCCGACTCTCTGTGCACATGGAAACTATACCAGTCACATCAATATAATATACCTATATAGCAGTTGTAAACAATAATTACACTGAAGGACATTGCTCATGTCACTGTATAAAAACCATGAGCTATATATTTGGGTCACTATACGCATCCTTAGTTCAACAACAGCATGATTATTCCACTTAGGAATATAATAACTTCAAAGTTCTAGTTTCAAGATGTTCAGTATCAAATTGTGAATATACAGAATACATTAACTGACATAAACTGCAATGTTGCAGGATATGTTATTAACTAAAACTTGTATTCTAAATGTGCTCACTAACAGATACGTTAATCATCTAATCCATCCAAATGCAAAAATGTATTTCCATACATATAAAAGGTAATGACACAAACAAACATATCTATGGATGTGTACCTTGTTCTAATAAAAGTAATGAACAAGGCATAATTTATAGTGACCAAACATCTAAGAGTGTCATCCGAAGATGCAACTTAATGAACGAATATTGCTACGTTCTAGGAACAAATATAAATATCTAAATTACAGTAGAAATAAATTGCAAGAAAAGCAATTTTTATATATAAAAATATATGAACTGTGTTAATTATAAAAATATTTAAAATTATATATAATATGGTATTAATGATTAACTATAGTAAAAACAAGAACACATAATAATAACCTGATATAAAAACTAATACAGAGGTGTATAAAATAACCGCTGTCTAATTACTAAACTAGAATAATATTAACTAACTCAACCATCAGGGCTATCAATATGGCTCTCGAATAATAAGATTGATGTCTACGTCTTGAGGATGACAAGTTCATGCATCACAAAAAGGGCTCAACTATAGACCTGTATAACCTATATGCGGCCAAGAATCACTATCCTGACAGATTTATTGGTCAATCATAAGATTTTCTAAACACGACCAAATATAATGAGACTACTTGGCAATGAGGCGTCTAGCTTTTAATATGGGTTTAATGGATGCTCGTTCGTTCAGTCCTCTACCCTTGTCTGCTCTCATTCTCATGATCCATTTAATTTCTTTGGTTTCTGTGTGATTGCGTATGTTACCTTCTCTAACAGAGGGTTGAATGCGGTCAATGACCATAAAAGTAAAAGTATGGTCGTGACCCATGGTTGCAACATGCTTGGCCAAAGCATTAGTTAGGTGTCGAATCCTAATAGCATATAGGTGTTCACGTATCCTAGTGCGAAAGGCTCTTTTGGTTTTGCCAATGTGGAAACACTGGCATGATTGACAGATGGCTATATAAACTATATGACAGGTATTACAATCTGCTGTAATGTAAAATTTAAAACTCTGACCCGTGTCTGGATGTATGAAGCTATCTCCTTTCTATATATATATATATATATATATATATATATATATATATATATATATATATATATATACAGTAATTGCAACTGCCACAAGGGTAAGTACCAATGCTTGAATTTGTAATTGACTTAACCTTAGTATTACATAGTAGTCTTCTAAGGTTGGGTTTGTTTTTGTACAAGAAGCAAGGTTTCTCTCTTACAATGTTTAATAAATCATTGTCCATGGTGAGAATACGCCAATAATTATTAATAATATCCCTGATCTCTTGCATATCACTTGTAAAGAACTTAGGTATTTTTGTGACCTGTGGTTTACTGTCTATGTGTTGCACGTTAAAATTACCTTGCGCAGAAAAATAAGGTGCTGCTCTATCTTCTCTCAATAAATTAATGTTTGATAACCCCTTTTCAATTGCATGGCCTTTATAACCACGTTTCAAGAGCCTTTGTCTAAATATATTAATTTCATGCTGATATCCTTCATCACTAGCGTTCAAACGTGAGATGCGCATGCTCTGTCCTTTAATAATGTTTCTAAATATATAGTTCGGATGTATACTATACCAATGAAGCAGTGAATTTCTACAGCATTGTTTCCTATACACACCATTATTAACATAAGTATCTATTACTCGCTCCACAAAAACATCTAGAAATTCAATTCTAGTCGTGGATGAATGTGACGTGAATTTTAAATATGTAGTCATATTATTAATACATATCAAATATTCAGACAATTCCTCCATGCTACCTTCCCAAATCAGGAAGACATCATCCACAAAACGTCGATAAAAGTGGACTCTTTCTTTATGCCACGAGTTTCTAAAGAGTTGTTCTTCCTCCCAACTTGCCAAAAACATGTTGGCATAGCTATTGGCATGTTTAGTGGTAATGGACAAGAAATATTTTACTAAAGCCATGATTAGTATGCTCAATGATGGTAATTATTATGCTATTATATCTAAGCAAGACGCAGATGAGATTATATATAAGATACATATAATGATAGATGAATTTGTCAATAATTACAACATCAATATGGAAGTAGCAAGATTTTTGGAGGTGGAATTTCCAACCATACCACACATACAAGGTATCCCTAAAATTCATAAAGATGGCACAAATCCCCCCATGAGACCTATTGTCTCGGGCAGGGGATGGTGTACTGAGCCGTTTTCCATATACGTAGAGAAACATTTGAGACCGGTGGTAGATAAGAATCAGTTTATTTTAAAGGATACCAAACAATTTTTGTTGGACCTTTATAAATTCTGCGATGAAGTACAATTAAAAGGTAATATGATATTTGTAGCCCTAGATATTCAATCGTTATTTACAGTTATACCCAATGACTTGGGAGTTTTAACAATTAAAAATTATTTGGTTAAACTTAGTGAATATACAGATAAACAGACAGATCTCATCTGTCTATTTTTAGAAATTATCTTGGAGAATAACATATTTTATTTGAACAGAATATATACATTCAACGTGATGGCGTGGCTATGGGCACATCCTGTGCCAATAGCTACGTCAACATATTTTTGGCAAGTTGGGAGGAAGAACAACTCTTTATAAACTCGTGACATAAAGAAAGAGTCCACTTTTATCAACGTTTTGTGGATGATGTCTTCCTGATTTGGGAAGGTAGCATGGAGGAATTGTCTGAATATTTGATATGTATTAATAATATGACTACATATTTAAAATTCACATCACATTCATCCACAACTAGAATTGAATTTCTAGACGTTTTTGTGGAGCGAGTAATGGATACTTATGTTAATACCGGTATGTATAGGAAACAATGCTGTAGAAATTCACTGCTTCATCAGTATGGTATACATCTGAACTATATATTTAGAAACATTATTAAAGGACAAAGCATGTGCATCTCACGTTTGAACGCTAGTGATGAAGGATCTCAGCATGAAATTAATATATTTAGACAAAGGCTCTTGAAACGTGGTTATAAAGACCATGAAACTGAAAAGGGGTTATCAAATATTAATTTATTGAGAGAAGATAGAGCAGCACCTTATTTTTCTGTGCAAGGTAATTTTAACGTGCAACATATAGACAGTAAACCACAGGTCACAAAAACACCTATGTTCTTTACAAGTGATGTGCAAGAGATCAGGGATATTATTAAGAAGTGGTGTATTCTCACCATGGACAATGATTTATTAAACACTGTAGGTGAGAAACCTTGCTTCTTGTACAAAAACAAACCCAACCTTAATACCTGTCATATAGTTTATATAGTCATCTGTCAATCATGCCAGTGTTTCTACATTGGCAAAACCAATAGAGCCTTTCGCACTAGGATACGTGAACACCTATATGCTATTAGGATTCGACACCTAACTAATGCTTTGGCCAAGCATGTTGCAACCATGGGTCAAGACCATCTTTCTACTTTTATGGTCATTGACCGCATTCAACCCTCTGTTAGAGAAGGTAACATACGCAATCACACAGAAACCAAAGAAATTAAATGGATCATGAGAATGAGAGCAGACAAGGGTAGAGGATTGAACGAACGAGCATCCATTAAACCCATATTAAAAGCTAGACGCCTCATTGCCAAGTAGTCTCATTATATTTGGTCGTGTTTAGAAAATCTTATGATTGACCAATAAATCTGTCAGGATGGTGATTCTTGGCCGCATATAGGTTATACAGGTCTATAGTTGAGCCCTTTTTGTGATGCATGAACTTGTTATCCTCAAGACGTAGACATCAGTCTTATTATTCGAGAGCCATATTGATAGCCCTGATGGTTGAGTTAGTTAATAGTATTCTAGTTTAGTAATTAGACAGCGGTTATTTTATACACCTCTGTATTAGTTTTTATATCAGGTTATTATTATGTGTTCTTGTTTTTACTATAGTTAATCATTAATACCATATATATAATTTTAAATATTTTTATAATTAACACAGGTCATATATTTTTATATATAAAAGTTGCATTTCTTGTAATTTATTTCTACTGTAATTTAGATATTTATATTTGTTCCTACAACATAGCAGTATTCGTTCATTAAGTTGCATCTTCGGATGACACTCTTAGATGTTCGGTCACTATAAATTATGACTTGTTCATTACTTTTATTAGAACAAGGTACACATCCATAGATATGTTTGTTTGTGTCATTACCTTTTATATGTATGGAAATATATTTTTGCATTTGGATGGATTAGATGATTAACGTATCTGTTAGTGAGCACATTTAGAATACAAGTTTTAGTTAACATATCTTGCAACATTGCAGTTTGTCAGTTAATGTATTCTGTATATTCACAATTTGATACTGGACCTCTTGAAACTAGAATTTTGAAGTTATTATATTCCTAAGTGGAATAATCATGTCGTTGTTGAACTAAGGATACGTATCGTGACCCAAATATATAGCTTGTGGTTTTTATACAGTGACATGAACAATGTCCTTCAGTGTAATTATTGTTTACAACTGCTATATAAGTATATTATATTGATGTTATTGGTATAGTTTCCATGTGCACAGAGAGTCGGCACTGCTAACATTAAAGCTAGTCTCTAACCATGCTTTAATAGGAATTGGTATATTGGCAAGCATAGAAAAGACTCTCGCATCTAATCTAATGTAAATATCAGGGTACAACTTTAAATGTTTAATTGAAATTAATTAGATTGTTTAACATGTGATCGACTTGTATATAAGAAGTCTTAATTGAATGTGTTTTGAATGTTAACGGTCTGAAGAAGCCTTTGTGAAAGCGCTTACCGACAGCATGCTTTAATAAAACAATCCGTTTTACTTTTATGCAGTTATTACGATCAGCAGTACTTTTTTGCTTGGATAATTTTTGCTTGGATTATTTAAGTAACATCACTGTCTGGAATGAAGAATAATCTGGCGTTTAACAGACTCCGTGGTCACCTCTCTGGTTATTTATTCAGCATTTTCAGAAAACATTGCATGTTCAACAGAATTTAAGTCAACCCATTCAGAAAAAATTCTAAGCTTGTTTAAAAAGTCCCAAGAATCTTTTTAAATAAGACTTAAGATTCTGTGTCAAGGGACTTAATAGAGCATCGACCAGTAGTGCAATTCCTTCTGTTATAGAATGTGGGGAAGAAACAATAGGTCTAAATGGTGGGTTAACTAAATCCTTATGAATTTTTGGAATGCCAAATAGCACCCCAATTCTGGGTTTTTCAACAACACAAAAATCATACATTTTGAAATCCATGTCCCCAGACATTAAAGCTTCATATAAAAATGAGTAAATGTTCCTATAACTACGATGGATATCAAATAAACGGACTTTCTCATATTCTACTGTGTTATTGACAATAGCCAACATACTTTTTTTATATTTAGCAACATCCATAACAACGTTACCCCCTTTATCACTCCTCATGAATTTAAGGTGTGATTTTTTTTTTCCTCAATTCATTAAGGGCCTTACGTTCTAAATCGGTCAAATTATCTACCCATTTGCCTTTGGTTTTTCAAGAATTTGACAGCTCTTGTAAACATACCTCTTCAAAAACTCTTATAGTATTTTTTAAGGAAGGAGTGTATGTAGAGGGTTTAAATAAACCTTCGTTAGAACCAGATACATTGCACATTAAGAACTGAAGATTCAAATTGCGAGTGTATTTCTTTAAATTAGTAACAGTTTTACTAAATTCAGCTTTTCTAGTCGGAACAAAATTTAAACCATACCTTAAAGTGCCCAACTCAGCATCAGTTAACAAAGTGTCTGACAAATTTACATCAAAATTATCAGTAGACATATTTAAAGTCCTTAAATTTCGTCCCCCGATGAGTTGGAACTGGTCGTCATTCTGCTTCTTGTGGTCACAGTCCTTTTTGTTTGATTTTCTTTCTTGGCTAAAAAAGTCTTTTTAACACCAACATTTACTGAAGGGTGTAAATTACTACCTTTGGCGTTTGAAGGAGAAGTTTCTTCTTGTATTTCTGTACTAACTGCACCCTTGTTGTGATTACCCTGGTGATGAAAAAAATTAAAAAAAAAAAAAACGAGGGAACCGTTGCTTTGACAGATGTATCCGTTTTATTTAAACCAACAAATTTTTTAGTTCCGTTGTTATAAACTGTCTTGTTAGGGCCCTATTTCACCCTGGAACCATCATCATTATCTCCATAAAAGTGCCTTTGATTAGAAACAAGGTTACTGTAAGCGCTATTGTTCTCGTAAGTTGTAACATCATGTAACAGCTTAGTGTGCTTACGAGTGGCTACTTTGTTGATATGTTGCTCAACTTCAATAAACAATTGTTGGTAGACGTCATCAGACCCATAGTCCACCAATAAAGTATTGACCTCATTATCAACCTTTAAAATATCTTCTTTGAGTTGCAACATTTTATTTGTATTGTTCTCAATAAGTAACTTTAAAAATTCCAAACCAGCTTTGTTAAAAAAACAGTTAAAGTTTTGAAAAAACAATCGTCAGCACTTATCCCATTAGGGCATTTGAAAAATCTTAACCCTTTCGGGACAATTTCTAGTTCCAAACACTGTTCAATGTAACGGTTCTCTAAATCAAGAGACCGGTACTTTTTATGAAGTTTCCCAAGGTATTCACATTTACCGTGAAATTTTTCTGTTTTTACCCTTGTGACTTGTAATCGGCTCTAGTAAAAGGGTCAGAATTAATTTCCAATATGGACTTGACATCTCTGTAAGAGCCAACTGACTGCAAAGCAGTTCTAGAAGAATTGTTCCCTTTAACAATGTCTGCTACTGGAGAAAAACATTTTCTTTTTCCACTTCAATAATTGTATTCTCTTCACCTTCCGAATTTGGAGAAGAGGTAATAGTACTTACACCGTTAAATTTGGAAGAAAGCACCTTTAAAGATTTCTGAATGTCAACCATAGTAGCCAAAAGTAATTGCATAAGCCCCACCATCTTTATCTAAAGGGGTAGAATGTATAGTAAGCTCCATTAACGGATCCACTGGTGCCTCCACTGGTGCCTCGGCCATCATGGAAACACTCAGTGAAGAAAACCAGGAACAAGAGAGTGCAAACCAAATGAGGAGGTATGTTTACAAGAGCTGTCAAATTCTTTAAAAACCAAAGGCAAATGGGTAGATAATTTGACCCATTTAGAACATAAGGCCCGTAATGAATTGAGGAAAAAAACACATCTTAGATTTATGAGGAGTGATAAAGGGGGTAACATTATTGTTATGGATGTTGCTAAATATAAAAAAAGTATGTTTGCTATTGTCGATAACACAGTAGAATATGAGAAAGTTTGTTTATTTGATATCCATCGTAGTTATAGGAACATTTATTCATTTTTATATGAAGCTTTAATGTCTGGGGACATGGATTTCAAAATGTATGATTTTTGTGTTGTTGAAAAACCCAGAATTGGGGTGTTATTTGGCATCCCAAAAATTCATAAGGATTTGGTTAACCCTTCATTTAGACCTATTGTTTCTTCCCCACATTCTATAACAGAAGGAATTGCACTACTGGTCGATGCTGTATTAAGTCCCTTGACACAGAATCTTCAGTCTTATTTAAAAGATTCTTGGGACTTTTTAAACAAGCTTAGAATTTTTTCTGAATGGGTTGACTTAAATTCTGTTGAACATGTTATGTTTTCTATTGATGTTGTGTCCTTGTTCACTTGTATTCCTCACGAAGACGGAGTTGAGGCAGTATGTAGTTTTTTAACTACACATTCTAGAATGAAAGCTGACACTATATCTTTGGTATGTAACTTGGTAGACATAATTTAATTTTTTTTTTCTATGATATTTATTATAAACAAAAAAGAGGGGTCGCCATGGGGTCAGCAGCTGCCCCTGCGTATGCAAACACTGTCATGGCATGGTGGGAAACTAACATTTTAGTTGAAATTGAGAAGCAATATAACATACTTTTTTATTCTAGGTTTGTTGATGACCTTTTTTCATCATCCAGGGCACACAAGATGCGGTTGATTCATTTTTGACTGATATTAATAATTCTTCTAAATTTTTTAAATTTGTACTTAGTGAAGGGGAACACAATGTCAACTTTTTGGATGTTATGCTTTGGTGGGATGAAAAAGAAGAAAGTTTTCAGAGTAAGATCTTTCGTAAAAAAAAACTTTACTAATGGTTATTTAAATTATAAAAGTAACCATCCCAAACACATTAAGAAAAACATACCAAAGGGACAATACATCAGAGCTTGTCGTATGACTACGAATTATATTGACTTACTAAAATAATTTGAACTTATTTCAACAATCTTTGTTAAAAGGGGATACAACAAAGTTTATTTGGACAGTTTATGTTCTGACATTCTTAGTAAACATGAGTTGTTTTATCCAGCATTATTAAGGGCACCATTAACTAAAATTGGGGGAACTAGTGATAAAAATAGTTTTAACAATTTTTTTTGTTCTGTATGTTCACTTGACATGACTGTTGACAGTTCTGGTATCAAAAATCTTTTGGAAAAAAATTGGTGCATTTTAAAAGGTAATTCAGATTTATTTAAGATACTTGGGGATCGACCTAAATTTGTTTTTAGGAATCAATGTAATTTTAAAAGATTATTAGAAAATGTTCCTTCAGGTAATAAAGTTAAAAGATATGTAACCCATAAAAAGGGTATGTTCAGGTGTGAACAGTGTAACTTTTGTAGATACGTTTTTGAAGGGCCCTATGTTATGCTAGAACATTTGAACATGACATTTGAAGTTTCTGGTTTTGTTAACTGTTTAACCAGAGGGGTGGTGTACATTAGTTTGTGCAGTGGTTGCTTGGCGTTTTATGACGGTATGACCACTCGTACTTTAAGAGAACGTATGAGGGAACATTTATGCAGTATCAAGATTAAGGATACTAGGAGTGCCTTATATAGACATTCTATTGATTGTGGGAACTTTAAGAAATTTTTCTTTTCTATTTTAGAAGTTGGCCAAAAAATCTTGTTTCTTGATTGCCTCGACTACTGGTTCCAGATTTTTGTTATTTACCTGATGAAGTCAGCACTGTTTTTTCACAAGTCTTAGGATGTTGCAGAAAGACCCGCTAATTTTGTTACATTCTGCGTAATGAACACTGAAGAAGAATATACCCAAACTGGCCACAAACACCTTTATCTCACTAGTACTTAAAAGATACTTCAATGTAAACTGGAGTTTTTTTTTGTTACTACACAGAACTGCTACCCCTACCTACCACAGATATATAGATGTTGTAGTATTTCTTACAAGAAACCCTCATCAGAAACTTTATGTTCAGATACTTTTAAATCAGATGTTATTAATGTATCCACAATAGTCCCTTATGAGGGTTCAACACACATTGTTATGTTTGGCAAGAGATTCAAAGTGATATGTGATACCCAGGCACCCAGACCATATTACTAGAAGAATTGGACATTTGGTGTATTCATTAAAGTGTAGACCAGATATCTGCCAGAAATGTGGAGAAAAATAGCATGCAGTATACAACCAAATCTGACATTTTTGACAGCCTGATAGTCTGGAACCAGGAGGTGGGCATCTGAGTTTTGATGACTAGCATTTCACTCCAGAATAGTCAGTTGATCCACACCATGACCAGAGAAGGACAGAAATCCCACACCAGACAGCAAGTAGAATACCATCCCAGATCAGTCTACCCAGAAGGATGGATGCTTCAAACAGAAGTTGAAGCAAGAGAGACCAGAGGTATGATTAGGCACTTCTGCTGCTGCAGTACCATACAGAGGTTTCTGCTAGGGCATGTGCCTTAAAACAATGTGCCGATGCCATACTGAACCCTGCAGAGGCATTGACCATTTGCAAGGATACTATTCCAGGCAAACCAAGACACACATTGACTGATTGCAAGGACACTATTCCAGACAAACCAAGGCACACATTGATCGATTGCAGGGACACTATTCCAGGCAAACCAAGGCACACATTGACCGATTTCAAGGACACTATTCCAGGCAAACCAAGGCACATATGCTTTACATTAATACTGCGCTATGCACTGTAGAAAGCCTTTAGAGAAACAAATTTTGTATAGATGGGAAAGTACACTTTTAAATCTTAATTTAACAAGCAGTGTCCAGTAATGTAAAATTGAATTCTGTATTGAAGTATCAATAGTAGTAATAATCATTTTTTAGACTCTTGGAAACAATCATGATATACTTACATTGTGAGAATCCAAGCCTATTGCGTGCTGCCAAGTAAAATTATAAGTGATATCCTATACTAATGACTTTTGCTGGAACAGAATATGAGTGAACAGGAATTGATATGTATCCAGCAAAAACATACATATTACACGTGCAATCTCATTTGAGTGTAACTGTGTCAAACTCTGTGTATTTATTTTTTAATTGCCTTCAGTTCTACCTGTGGCAAACACACAACAGGAACCTTCTTTTTTCAAGTTATCTTCACAATAAGGTTACTGTAGCACCTCAATCTTCCGGTCACCATTTTCTGTTTTTCTGTTCTGTTTACTCTCCTTTGCTGTTCTGATGTGAATTCATTTAATCACTGTTGTGAAGATTGGGGAAAGATGGGTGAAGGCTGCCAGCCTAGTCAAATAGAATTTGATACATAATTCTATCATTTGTATAAATAAATTTAAAATACAGGCTTATGTTCTTAAATGAAAGAAAACACTGTAAAATGTAAACTTTAAGATTGTTGCAATATTGCCATCTGCTGTAAGGAAAATCCAGACAAGCATTTCAAATGTTATTTGAAGTTACAATTATCTAAAAAAGTGGTGCCGAAGCGTCTGGCTGAACACATTCTTTCTATTGCCTTAACTTAAGGAATAATTGTTAGAGTGTACATGTGGAATGTCTTTTGTTGTTGTAGTTTCCTGAGCAGGTGTTAGCTTGCTAAATAATGCAGTTTGTGGCCTGGGAACTCCAGACTTAAATGTCAACATGATGTAATGTGAATACTGGGAAAACCTAATTGTCAAAATGATGTAATTTGGGAGGGCCTTAGCATAGCTGTTTGTTAGTGTTTTAAAAACTATTGTTCAGTGTGAGACTGAAAGCATTTTGTCTTGGACCATCAACCCCAGTACTGCTTATGCTCTTTATGTATGTAAGCAGGATTATAGCACTGTGTTTTCTCTTAAGAATAGCTAAAGATTAGAAAGTTAGATTAAGTGTTTTTCTTTGACATCAGACCTGTCCTACTGTATTGTTTTAAGTTTCTGTGTGATCTCTGAACTCTTAGATATCTCTGTGGTGTAGCAGTATTGTCTTGTGTTTTAATTATTTATTATTAAATATTTTAAAAACCTTTACCTGTGGCTGGTTTGTTTAGAGAAGTAGGCTCTAGAGTACATTGCATATTTATAGAGGTTATAGTAATAGGCCACTCTAATAAGCTTTAGACTGAATAGTCACATTACCAATTGGATAATAATATTGCACAGTAATAATTGGACACCCTTTTAAGGGCCTTTGGGTAGCTGATAATTATTTAGCTGGTGGTGGCAGGAATTACTACAGTATAGTCTGAGTAAAGGGGCACAGCTGGAGCATCTGTGTCAACCTTTCCCAGGAGTGTTTGTGAAGTTGTAGAAATACTTAACTCAAAGTGTGGGTGTGTGTCAGCTACCTGGGCAGGGACACGAAGCACTGGTTGGACAGAGAGGGTACAGGAGGTTAGCTTTCCAGCTTGGCTGAGATCTGGACCCTATAGCTGTGCCAGTGGGGAGTCTTATTGGGGACCTGGAGAGCAAGGAAGCAACCAGCCCCATACTGACTGTGATCTCTGTGTGCACTTAAGGGAAATTGTACTTTACTGTGTGTATTAGTTATCCTTTCCTCTTCTAGGAGACGACCTCCCTGGTGTTAGTGGTGAGGATTGAGGCCCCTTGATTGCTGGGCCAGGGCACGGTCATCACAACTGTATCTGTCCTTCTAAACATAAACATATAAAAGCAATGAACAAAAAGGTAGTCACACAGTAAAGAAAACTATTGATGTTATGTTGTCTTATCTCACCTTTATTCTTGCTAGTTGGGTTAAGAACCAAGCATTGGTTCCGACTCTGCCTTTACTAAAGCTCGAGAGCTTCCACTGGCTTGAAGCTATGCTCTATCCCATCATGCCTAAGGAGTATTACCCAGATCTTGTTTGCTGCTAAACTAGATTGGGTTGCTTCCTACTAGGCTCCAGGCCAAGTAGAAAAGTTTCTTGTTTTTTTTTTCATTATAATTGCTATCTTTTTTACTGTTTTGAGAATAATTAGTGTTAGAATTACTTCTATCAGGCAAATTTGTCTGATTTGCATTGTTTTTTGTGTTGCTGGCCATCGTCTTTTGTTAGGCCTTTCTCCTACAAACTCCCTTTTACTACAGAGTTTGTGGGGATTTTGTTGTTGTATTTTCTCTTCAAAGTTTGTCAAGGAGTTTAAGTTAGAGGACTCCTTGAATGAGCCCGTTTCAGTTAGAGAGTTTTCCCTTCCCTTCCCTTTTCTTGTTCTTTCCTCTTTTTGGAGTTATTGTTTAAGTTAGAGACTTCTCCTCTTACCAGAAGAGATTGTCGTTTAAATTAGAGACTTCTCCCCTGGTCTCCCTTTTACAGTTGTGGTGTGTTTGTTATTTTAAAAAAGGGGTTTAGTTTGTTCTTTAGTGTAAGTTGATCTTGTAGTTAAGAGCTTGTTGTGTTTTGGTATGACTTGGTTTTGGTCCTAGCTTAAAACACTGATAGTTAGTCATGTCTAAGGATGGTAAAGAACCAAAGCCTTCTGGCTTCAAAAAGTGTGACCGCTGTACCCAGAAAATGTCTTTAACAGATGGACACACCAGCTGCGTATACTGTTTGGGTGCTGTCCACCTACAAGAATTGTGTGCTATTTGTCATGGGTTTAGCTCTAGAGTTTTACAGGAAAGCTAAAATAAGCTCATTGTGAGGGGTCTTCTCAAAGTCCCTTTTTCTGAGGCTATTGAAGGAAAACAGAGTTCTTCCTCTAAATCACCAATGTCAGACAAATCTTCGAAAATAGCTTCTTCCTCGGGGCCAGCATCTGAACCTGCGAAGAAGCAAGCAAAAGAATCAGCCAAGGACCTGAAGGCTGTCGGGCCCAAGAAATCTATCTTTTCGGCTCCTCTGACTTTTTTGGAAACAGAGAGTCGTTGTCAGTGCCGGTCCCCTATATTGGAACCAGTCTCATCAGTACTGCATTCACCCATTCTGCAGTCATTCAGATCCTCGGCACCATCCTCTCAATCTTCCAGGAGCCTTTCTGACGATGATGTGGAGCAGGTGGTTAAGAGACTGCTACGGACACCATCACTGGCCAAGATCCTGTTGTGCCCTCCCAGAATGGCGTCGGCTCCGACAATCATCACCACCCACGTGACAATCCCACCTCTGACCCAAGTGGTGGTTTTAGAGCCGGTGAGCTTGGATTTGATAGTAGTGGAACCCTCTGGACTAAGACCCAATCCAGGATCTTCGGTTCCGATCTCTGCTCCAACTTCCTCGGTGCCATCCTCGGGTGAGGAGTCTAGGGGCCGATGCTCCCCATCAGGTCCGGAGAGGCGGGTTGGGTCAGACAGCTATCTGAACCAAATCTACCTCTTGGGGCATCAGCATGGGTCAGCTCGGCACCTATATCTGCCTTGGAGCCTACGGCCTTGATTTGGGGGCAGTTTCCTGGTTCTTTGGAGCAGAGGCCTCCTTCTGAATGGGATCATGGTGCCTTCGAGGTCATGAGGAGTGTGCTGTCACCCCAGTCAGCCCCACTCTCAGATCCAAGTTCTCTTCCCCCTAAAGTGCCAGAGTCTGTGTCTCTACCATCCCACCCCCCAGGCGTAGTGACCCAATGTCCCAGGATGCCCCAGTAGGTGTAACCATCTGTTCAGAAACCTCTCCGGAGTATCCCTCTGAAGACATCCGCCAGAAGACAACATGTAAGAGTAAACATCTAGACTCCTCTGAGGAGTCTGTCACTTCTGACATGGACTTAGATGTTTCAGAAGGGTCCCCATGGTCACCCTCTGAGGATGTCTCATTTGTGGATATCCTAGAGATCCTTAAACAGAGAAGTGACTGGAAACCCATCAACCTTTCTGAAGATGAGTCCATGTACCTGGAGGCATTTGGGTCTCACCCCTCCACCTCTTGGTTGACCCTGCCTTTTGACCAGCTCCTCAACGTAGTCAGTCGAAAGGCGTGAGGCTCACCAGAATCTGTGGAACCCGTTCCGAGGAGGCAACAAGTTCATTACTGCTACCTCTGACTAGGAATTTTTGTCCAAAGGTGTCCCAGTAGATGCTATGGTGGTGGCGGCAGCCACCAAAAAGGAATTGTCTGAGACTTCCACATCTGTCTATCCACCAAATAAAGAATATCGCACGATGGACATATACAGAAAGTGTATGTTCTCATGAGCAGCCTTTACACACAGGTCACTGAACTATTTGACTCATTTCACTAGACTTCAGGGGGATCTCCTGAAGGAGTTAGTTGATACCCTCCATGGTTCTACAGCTGCTGGGATTTCAGACAAGGTGACCACTCAGCTTACTACCTTAAACTCTGTAGTTAACTCTTCCATGTGGCTTATATCTTATGCGGCCGATGAAGTGAGTAGGGCTGCAGGTACTGGAATCTCCCTAAGGAGGCATTCCTGGATGCACCTATGTGAGTTTGCAGAGCCCTTCAAGTATTCCTTTATCAGTGCCCCTTTTGATGGCTTGTTTTTGTTCGGCCCAAAGGTGAAAGAAACTCTGACCAGGTGTGGGCAGGAAGGTAAGACTCTCTCTGCCATGAGAGTATGTTTTCCCCTCCCTACCAGGCCTTATCCGAAGGGCCAGAAGGGAGGAAAGATGTGGTTCTGTAAATCCCAAATAGTTTTCACAGACTCACATGGTGAATCTTACCCTAGGAGCAGAGGGGGAAGCAATAATGGAAGACGCCAATCTCACGGCAGAGGGGGTCCACAAAACTGGGGTGACAGAGATACGTTCTCTGGTAGGCCCTTCCAGCACTCCTGAAAGGAGGCCTGCTTGTCCACCTCTGGAGGCAGTCTGGGGTTGATTGTCGCTGTACCAAAATTCCTGGCTAAATATTACACAAGACAAATGGGTACAGACAATAATATTCAGAGGCTGCAACATTATCTTCTCCTCCTGTCTGTTAGAAAAAAGATCAATTCCAGACATTCTACCCAGCCAGAGGGATCAGGCAACCTTAGAAATTCAAAGATTGCTAAGAAAGAGAGTCATCCAAGATGTCCCCATAGACCAAATTGGATCCAGAACTTATTTGAGGTTCTTTTTAGTTCCAAAGAAGACAGGGGACTGGAGGCCAATTTTGGATCTCAGCAGTCTGAACAAGTCTGTAAAAAAATCAAAGTTCTGGATGGTGACAGTACAGTCAATACTTCCCTTTTTGGGAAAAGACAATTGGATGTGCTCGATAGATCTCCAGGATGCGTACTACCATGTAAAAATGGATAGGTGATCCAGGAATCACCTACGCTTTCAGCCGGGGGCCAGTCACGATCAGTTTTCGAGCTCTGCCCTTTGGTCTAACTACAGCCCCCATAGTGTTCACCAAATGCATGGCAGTGGTCACGGCTCACTTGAGATGTCTAGGATTCTGAGTGTTTCCATATCTGGATGACTGGCTCCTAACCCCCACCACCAAGCATCTACTAATCAAAGCAAGAGACACCACTATTCACCTGTGTTCACAGCTGGGTATCACCATAAATTTTAAAAAATCTGCCTTGTTGCCATCACAACATATTACCTTCATAGGAGCAGACTTAAATACAAAAGACATGGTAGCAAAACTTCCTCAAGACAGGCTGCAAACACTGTGTCATCAAATGTCCAATCTGCTTGCAAAAAAGAAAGTACAGGCAAAGATTGTCTTAAAGGTTCTGGGTACCATGGTGGCAGCGATAACTCTGGTACATCTTGGACATCTACACATGAGAGTACTCCACTGGTTACTTTTTACTCAGTGGTTCATGCAGGAGTTGCCCCCCCATTTCCCACAAGATCATCATTGCAAATTCCTGCAAGAGGGACCTCAGTTGGTGGCTTCAATCCACCCATGTAATCCTAGGCAGATTGTTCACTCTCCCACAACCAGTGGCTACAGTGAACACGGATGCTTCCCAAATGGGGTGGGGGGCATTATCTGGGAAAGACAGTCCAAAATGCTTGGCAGGAATGTGAATACTACTTGCATATCAATGTCCTAGAGATGAGAGCAGTGCTCTTGGCATTGCAAGCATTCCAGAACTCCCATCCACTAGGAACGATTGCAATCCAGATGGACAGAATGTCACTTGTGTGGTATATCAAGAAACAAGGCAAAACCAGGTCTTACCCCCTGTGTCAAGAGGCTCAAAGAGTATGGCAATGGGCAGTATCTTCCCAATGCTTTCTGATAGCAATGCATATCCTGGGGAAATCCAACGTAATAGCGGACAAGCTTAGCAGAGCTATTCTAATGCCTCACGAGTGGTCTCTGAAACAGGAAATTGCGGAACAAGTTTTTTGTAAGTGGGGCTAGCCTCACTGCAACCTATTTGCCATGTCCATGAATGCCAAATGCAGCAGCTACTTTGCCCTGATCCCCCCCTCCGGGGGAGTCACCAAGGGATGAACTTGTACACAATTGGCCACCGGGTCTTCTTTATGCCTTTTCTCTGTTTCCGTTAATTCCCAAAGTTCACTAGAAAGCCCTTTTGTTGAGAAGCAGATTAATACTCATAGCCTCTTACTGGCCTCATCAAGTTTGGTTCCCCTTCCTTTGGCCCCATCTACAAGAGGAGCCATGGATTCTGGACCCAGTACCCTCCTGACTCATCCATCGGGAACACTCCATCCATCAATCCAAACCCTCAAATTGATGGCTTGGCTGCTCCACTTCCAGTCTTAGCCAGGTTCCCACATATATCCCCTGCTGTGAAACATTTCCTGGTTTCATCCCATACGACTACAGCTAGGAAACTTTATGCTAGCAGGTGGGAAAGATTTTCTTGTTTGGCTTCCATTAGTCATACTGACCCTTTCAGAGCCACCGGTATCGTCCATCTTAGATTTCTTGGCAAAACTTTTTAATGAAGGGGCAGCAGCAACTACCATAAGAGTTCAACTAGCCGCCATATTCAACTATTACATAGGAGATATGGGATCGAAAATAATATCTCACAGAGAGGTGCTTTTTTGCTAAGCCTCCAATCAAGGAACCACCAGCTCCTTAGAACCTCAACCTAGTATTATCCACCTTAAACCTATCACCTTATGAACCAGCTTTTTCTTGCCATCTGAAGTTCCTAACTTGGAAGACAGCATTTCGGTGGCCATCATGTCAACTAGGAGGGTATCAGAACTTCAAGCATTATCCATACACCCTCCTTACTTAGTTTCCATCAAGATAAAGTCTTCCTTAGAACTAATCCATCCTTTCTACCCAAAGTTCTTTCTGAGACTAACTTGAATCAATCCATTGATCTACCTGATGTTCATCGTGTTTCACTGTTGCAGTCATTACACTTGGGTTATCCTGTTGGCAGGCGACCCGTAGTCAGCCCGAGTTCCAAAGTCTTGGTCCGGCGTCGGTTGCTGTCGCCTCTTCCCTGATGTCAGTGCGCCAGGGGTATAAAAGTTGCAACCGACACCATTTTCTTCAGTCTTTCTTGCCGTGCGGTGCCGAAAGCATAAGCAGTTTGCAAGTGCCTGTCGGCCGACTCCTGAGATTTTCAAAATTGAATTTCAGAACCAAAGTCTTCAATAAAGCTAAGTACCCCATTGGGGAAACTTTTTCTTGCTCCAGACCGATGTCAGTAAAAGTTAATAATTGTATTTCTTGTGGGAAGCAAATACCTCATAAGGACTTTCACTCTTACTGCATTCCTTGCCTAGGCCCTGACCACAACGTCACTAGTTGTTGATTTTGTGCTAGATTTAATAAACGCACTATTAAATGTCGGTTTGATTTTGCTTTACATTATTTTGGACAAAGATTTAATTACATAATGCCGTCGGAACAACCGATGACCGGAATATATAAAGAACGCAAAGACAAAGAAAAAGACAGGCATCCGAGGTCCAAAACCAATGACGAAGCCTCTTCTAGCCCAGTCGCCGGTTCTCAGTGAGGCGCTTTCGCAGCCCCTGACACCCACTACCTCAGAGCCACAGGCCGCAACCGACAGCCACGTGGAGACACCAAGGCCTGCAGAAACTCAAGGTATTGGGCCTACAGAAAATATACCCTCAGATGGGTCCGGAGCCGCTGAGCAGGCACCGGCTTCTGAGGGTGTTTTCAGACCTTCACAGCTTACAATTAAGGCTACTACAGCAGCAAAGGCAAAGTCAAAACCACCATTAAAGACAAGGAAACAAGTGCAGCATTCTCCAGAACAGTCATCCATGCCTAAGAAACAGATGCTTAAAATGGCCGAAGACCTTATTACTTTAATCAGGGGCTCCCATCCCCCTCCTGACAAAAGGCCTAGGCAAGACACTGATTATGATTCCTCTGATCAGGTTTCCATTTCTTCTGATACTTCTTCTGACCAGGGCTATTCTCTCCCTACCTATGAGGACTCTGATGCTGAAGAGTCCATTTCTTCAGCCTCACCACCTGAGGATTACTCTTTTGTGGAAACCCTGCACACCATGAGGGGCATTTCCATTGGGGGAGAGCCAGGATTACTCAGAATCCAAGAAAAGGCTCAGAGATTTCCTTTTATTGTCTCAGCACAGGCCCCTGGCTATCCCCCCTGTGCTTGATATTGTTGATGCTGGTTTTTCTGAATCCAGTCTGTCTCCAGATTTACCCCCTGCACCAGTACAGCCAGACAGGTATTACAGGCTCCCTGACTCTCATAAATTCCTTTACAAAAACCCTGCTGCGGACCTAGAAACTATTTCTCAGGGTCCAAAAGGGGTCAAAGCTTCCACTGCCAAAAACCTGTCCCCTCAGATAGGGATTCCAGAGCTCTGGACAGATGGGGGAAAAAGTTTACACGTCTGCTACTTTAGCTGTAAAAGCTTTAAACTGTCAGTTTCACATGCTTAAATATCAGCAGTATCTCATGTCATTGTTAAAGCAGAAAATGGTTACAAATATAGAAGGTCCAGACAGTAAAGAAATGCAGGATTTATTGCATGCAGTTGAACAAGTGGGAAAGCATACTCTGCAATGTGGTTTTGATTCATTAGAGGCTTCTTGTAGAGCCGCAGTTACAGGCTCAGTTATTCGAAGACATGCTTGGTTGAAAGAACAAAGTTTACCTGACCATGTTAAAATGAAATTATTGGATGTTCTACTACAGCATGATACTTTGTTTGGTGTTAAGGCAGAAGAGGTTTTAAAGAAAATGGAGGATAAAGCAAAGTCAATGCAAACTGTGAAAGATTTCTTACAGGTTCAGCCACCTAGATTTAGCAGGAACTGGCCTTCAAAAAATTGGTCCTTTCCAGTGTCAGACTGGCCACAAAGAGGCAGATACAGACGCCCAACAGGCAGATCTCAGCCCCAAGGCTCCTACAGATCTAAACAATGGGGTGCTTTAGCCCCCAAAGGAGGAGAAGACAAATCACAACCTTATAGGAAACGGTCACAATGACTTCCCTCTGCAATTGCCAAGCTCTTACCAATTGACAGCACCCCTAGGGTGATAGCTAGCACTTTTCTCAAAAAATTGGCACATGATCACTCAAGACCAATGGGTGTTGAATATAGTTTCTCAAGGGTACAGGTTCCACTTCCACATGCTTCCAAAACCAAAAGGTATGCCAAACCTTCCACAAAACCAATGGGCAGAGGCACAAAAACAGATTGCAGCTCTTATGGATATGGGAGCTATTCAAAATGTTCCACAAGAAGAACAGGGCCAAGGATTTTACTCACGTCTTTTCCTAGTACCCAGAAAGGACAAAGCATGGAGACCAATACTGGACCTGTCAATCCTAAATACTTTCCTGGATGTTCCAAAATTCAAAATGTTACCACTACAACAACTCTTGCCCATGCTGGGCAAAGAGGCTTGGCTAGTTACTTTGGATCTCAAGGAGGCATACCTGCACGTCCCAATCAGTCAATCATGCAGAAGATACCTCAGATTTATAGCAGGCTCAATGCATTATCAATTCTCTGCACTGCCCTTTGGCTTATCTACTGCACCCAGGATCTTCACAAAATGCCTGGCACTAGTAATTGCATTTTGCAGACAAAAAGGAATTCAAATATATCCCTACTTGGACGACTGCCTTATTCAAGCAGAGAGCAAGCACATTCTTATAAAGCACCTGGTGTTTGTAAAAAGATTACTAATTTGCCTAGGGTACACAGTAAACGAAAAGAAATCAAAACTAGTGCCCTCTCAAGAGACAATATTCCTGGGTGCAAGCTTAAATACAACTGCCCAGATGGCTTATCTCACGCCAGACAAACAAAGGCAATTGACTCATTACTTTCAAATGATGGCAACAGAGACCCAGTTCCCTGCAAGAAAAATTCTGCAGGCCCTGGGCTTCATGGCATCCTGCATTCTACTAATTCCATATGCCAAACTGCATATGAGGAAACTACAATGGTATCTAAAAAGTGTTTGGACTCAGCATTGTCACAGCCTAGAGACAATCATAACCTTGATTCCCTGCCTACAGCAGGAGTTTCGATGGTGGTCCAAGGCCTGTCACCACAACAAGGGACAGCCTTTCACCTTACCTACAGCCAGGCAGACAATAACAACAGATGCATCGGATTACGCCTGGGGAGCACATATGGCAGGAAAATGTATTCAGGGCACGTGGCCCAAGGAACAAATGCATCTTCACATCAATCAAAAAGAGATGTTAGCTGTACAGAATGCCCTGACAGCCTTCAAGGACCCAATACATCCAGGACAATTATTAATAAAGACGGACAATACCACAGTTATGTGGTACATAAACAAGCAAGGTGGCACACATTCCTACCCCCCATGCAGATAAGCCATGACTTTGTGGAACACAGCACTGACTTACCAGGTACATCTGCAAGCACAATTCCTGACAGGAACAAAAAATACACTGGCAGACGAACTAAGCAGAAATCTCATGGATCCTCACAAATGGAAGCTAAATCCACAAGTGTTCAACATGATAACAAGGGAATGGGGATTTCCAGACATAGATCTATTTGCCTCCCCTCACAATTGCCAATTACAGAAATTTTGCACAAGGACTTATCACTCTCAAGCATGGAAAGTGGATGCTCTGTCTTTCAACTGGAAAAACCAGACAGTCTATGCCTTCCCTCCGATGCCTTCTCACCAAGGTGCTTCTAAAAGTCAGACAAAAGAGGCCAAATATTATCCTGATTGCACCAGACTGGCCACGCCAGCACTGGTACCCAATCCTAAAGATTTTGTCCCAAGGCCCGCCTTGGCCTCTACCTCAAATCCCTCATCTTCTGACACAACAAAACAATCAGATTCTGCACAGTCAACTCAGAACCTTAAACCTGGCAGCAAGGCAGATAATGTAGCCACTCAGACTGCACCTCTCTTTAAAGCTGTTATGGATGTAATTTTGGAAGCCAGGAGACCCAGCACTAGGAAATCTTATGCGGAAAAATGGAAAAGATTCTGTGCTTGGAACCAGGCACAAGGGCTCGACCCACTGGTCCCTAATATGCCTCAGATTTTACAATACCTGACTGAGATGTTGGACAAAGGCCTATCTTTTTCTTCTATTAAAATCCATGCCTCTGCCATTTCAGCTCATTACAATACAGATCCTCCTACTTTTTCACATCCTCTACTACGACAGTACCTCAGAGGGGCAAAGAATATAAGACCCCCTAGGAGAGCACCAGTACCTACTTGGGACCTCAATTTTGTTTTAGAAAAACTAACACTGCCTCCTTTTGAACCAGCCAGCACAGCTGATCTAAAATTCTTGTCATGGAAAACTGCTCTGCTCCTAGCAATAACTTCAGCAAGAAGAGTTTCAGAGTTACAGGCATTGATGGCTGTAGAACCTTTCCTCATTTTTCACCAGGACAAGGTTTCTCTAAGGACGAACCCAACATTCATGCCAAAAGTGGTCTCCAATGTGGCCTTAAACCAAACTGTTCATTTGCCTACTTTCTAGCCAAATCCCCAGAATAAAGGGGAAATACTTCTGCACTCTTTGGATATACAAAGGCAGCTACGATTTTACTTGGACAAAACAAAAGCTTTCAGAAAAACTGAGCAACTGTTTGTATCATATGCTGCAGGATCACAAGGAAAGCCAATTACAAAGCAGACAATCTCCAAATGGATAGGACACTGCATCTGCTTCTGTTATGCACAACATGGCAAATCTGTGCCTCAGGGGCATTAGGCCTCATTCTACCAGAGCAGCAGCCACTTCAGCAGCTTTCCTCAGAGGAGTACCAACCAAAGACATATTAGAAGCTGCAACCTGGAGCTCAGTGCACACTTTCACCAAGCACTACCACTTACCACTCTACTCTATATCCAGAGCAGGCTTTGCCACTGCAGTTCTGCAGGGCTTGTTATCCTCGCCAAATTCAATCTAGACCCAGCCACCCTACCTCAGCTTTGGGATTCTACCCAAGTGTAATGACTGCAACAGTGAAACACGATGAACATAGTACAGTTGTGTACCTACCATAAATGTAGATGTTCAAGTGTATTCACTGTTGCAGTCCTGGTTACCCACCCACCATCCCCCTCTTTGCTGGGACTATTCTATACTTCTCAACTCTATACAACCTATGTGGTGTATTTGCTTTTAGAAGAAGAAAATGTTCTAGTGATATGTGCATGGTTGTTTGGCATATTTTATCTTTACAGCCTTCATATCTGGGGGCACCTGACATCTGGGGGCAAGAAAAACTGAAGAAAATGGCATCGGTTGCAACTTTTATACCCCTGGCACACTGACGTCAGGGAAGAGGTGACAGCAACCGACACCTGACCAAGACTTTGGAACTCGGGCAGACTACGGGTCGCCTGCCAACAGGATAACCCAAGTGTAATGACTACAACAGTGAAACACGATGAACATCAGGTAGATCAATGGATTGATTCAAGTTAGTCTCAGAACAAGCTTTGGGTAGAAAGGATGGATTAGTTCTAAGGGAGACTTTATCTTGAGCTTTAGTAAAGGCAGAGTCGGAGCCGATGCTCGGTTCCGAACCCATCCAGCAAGAATGAAGGTGAGATGGACAACAAACATGGAATGTTATGATGAGTACAGAACTTATTTTTTTCTCTCTTCTTTTATATGAATATATAGCCTTACTATGACTTGTGGACATCTGTGTGAAACCATAAATTCCTAATTCACCCCTCTTGTTATCCAATATATAATCTTATTAAAGCCCTTTTTTCTCTAAATTTAATTTGTGTATTATCTGCTTTTCTTAAATTACAGGTGCAGTCACTTTTTTTTCCTGATGAAGCGAATCAAATAGCATTACCTAGTTAAACATTTCGAAGATAAGTATGTATTAAATTGCAAGTAAATATATTTATTTGCATTGGCATAACCACATACTCCCAGTGGGTATGGAGCTATCTCTGTTTTTAGGTAAACCAGTGATACGGTTATTTTGATCCATATTGTTTCTTGCCAACAAGTTATTCATGTTTCTGAATTTGTTGTCCATTCTTAAATATAAATTATTAAAATAAAATCACACCTGAACAGTACTTTCACTCTGTAATGTAACAAGATGTGAATGCTACCTTGTACTTTACATGTGTTAATGAAACTGAAATGGGTCTAATAGGATCAGTGTTCTACCCTGGTTAACAAACTCAAAATAAAAATAAATGTCTTTAGATATTGCTTTGTTGTTATGCTTTCAGGGCTCACTGTATTTTACATTTAGTGGTGTCCTTAGGTTATACTCTGTTGTTGTTACCCTTTCAGGGCTCACTGTATTTTATATTTAATGCTGTCCTTAGGTAATACTTTGCTGCTGTTAACAATTAAGTGCCATACTTACTTTATATCGGGTACTGTCTTTATAGGTTCATAGGTTCATAGGTTTATACTAGGCTATCTGCCCTAAGGCATTTATAAGCCTAGCCCAAATTTTTGTGGCTTACACCACCCTTTATATGAAAAAATACTGTGCCCATTAGTTTGTTGTGCCTCTGTCCAGCAGTGACACAGAGATGATTCCCGGGATAAACCTACGATCTCCCATCCACAGGTCAAGATTTCTCTTGAACAGAGCCAGCGAGGTGCTCTGCCTCACATGGACCAGGATTTTATTCCACAGCATAGGGAGTCTCTGAGTGATAAATCTATCCCTCCAGCATGTCCTATTTATATCCATGCTAAGGTTTAAGTCGCTTGCTCTAGTGGTTTTGGTGGATTTGGATTTTTTGAGGTGGAGCATGTCCATTAATTCCAGGTTGGACATGGCCTTGTATGTCAGGCACATGTCACCTCTGAGCAGACGGTATACAACTGAATAGAGCTGGAGTTTCTTCAATCTGGCAGCATATGACAGATTTTGGAGTCCCTTTATCCTTTTGGTGAGGAACTTTTGGGGTCTCTCCAATTGCTGCAGATGTCGGGTGCGATACATCTCGAATGGGGCATTGTACTCGATCATTGGTCTGATAAGTGAAGAGTACAGGAGAACAATGACCTCATTAGATCTGGATGTGAATCCCTTCATGATCAGGTGGGCAATGTTGAAGGTCTTTCTAACCACTTTAGCAACGTGAGTGTCAAAAGAAAGGCCACTGTCAACCTGGGTCCCCAGGTCCCTGATAACCTCTTCTGTGCTTAGTGGATTGCCACCTATATGGTAGCTTGGGGTTACCTTGTTTTTCCCGAAGGGTATGACTATACATTTTTTGGCGTTTAACTTCAGGCCATGGCTCTGGCACCAGCTATCTGTTTCCGTGAGTCCCTTCTGAAGGATATCCGTGTCCGATGCACTTTCCACTATGGCGCCCAGTTTGCAGTCGTCTGCAAACTTTGTCAGCCAAAGTCCTCCCATGTTGGCCTGTACTTCTGAGAAGTAGATGCCGAACAATAGGGGGCCAAGGACCGAGCCTTGTGGGACACCGCTTGTGACCGGCTTTGAGTCTGACATAGCGCCAGCAACTCTAACCCTGTGGGTTTTGTCCTTAAGCCAGTTTGCAACCCATCTTGTGACATATGGGTTTACATTTAAGCTGGTAAGTTTTTCTACAATACCCGAGTGGGGTATTGTGTCGAAGGCCTTTGCAAGGTCAAGGTAGGCTGTATGGACTGCCTTTCCCTCATCAATGGCCTTGGTGACTGTTTCAAAGAAGTTGACCAAGTTCAAAAGGCATGATCTGCCCTTGACGAAGCGAAACTGGGTCGGGTCCAATGTCTGCAAGTCCCCTATATCTTTGTTTATGAGCTCCATTATGATCCTCTCCATAGCTTTGCAGACTAGACTTGTTAAGCTTATGGGGCGGTAATTACCAGGGTCCATAGAGGCACCGCCTTTGTGGAGTGGGACCACAGTTGCTGTACGCCACTCCTTGGGCACGTATCCTGTGGTAAGGCTGAGATTAAACAGCTGCCTTATGTGCGGGTTTAATTCCTCATTTAGCTCGTGTAGCACACAGCCGGGGACACCATCTGGTCCCATTGATGCTGTGTTTTTAGCTTTAGAGAGAGCAGCTTTCACCTGCGCATTTGAGATGTCTGGGAGGCTACACTCTGCTGGGATAGTTATCCCTCCTTTATGGGGGGAGAGGGGGGTGAAGTTTGCACTGAACCTGCCTGCCAGTATGTTGGCAATGTCTGTGGGTTCAGTGATTTTTGTATCATTTTGGACTAATTCTGAGCATATCTGGGAGTTTCCACCCAGGTTCCTAACATAGCTGAAAAGGCCTTATGATTGTCCTTTGAATCCATGGCAATTTTTCTCTCAAAATTGGCCTTAGTTGATTTTATGAGTGCTCGTATTTTTTTACTAATAATGATCAGGGGTGACTTCCCTTTTATGGATTTTGTTCTATCATGTAATAGCTTTCTCCTCTTATTGTAAAGTTTGTTAATGGCTGGGGTCCACCAGACTGGACGTTTGCCCTTTGTGGAAAGAGTCTTGGTTTTATTTGGGACTGCCTGATCCATGCAGTCCTGGAGGTGTTCATAGAAGGCATTTGTAAGGGCTTCCGCAGCTTGGGTTGTGGTTTCCACTGGCTCAGGGGCCTTGAAGGATACCACACCAGTCTTGAGTAGTGTGAAGTTTGCTTTAGAGTTCTTCACTGTGGTCTTTTTGTTTGGGGTGGGGCGGGATGTGGATTTCCAGTGAGATTAGTTTATGATCAGATCTCACCAATGAGGGATATACTTCGTGTGGAGCATTTTGTCCCCATGTTTGTGATAATGAGATCTAGTATATTTTCTCCTCTCGTGGGAACAGTGACTAGCTGTTCCATGGCATCTGAATTTATGAACTCCAGGAACCGTTGGGCTAGAAAGTTAGGGCTTGAGTAATGTTCCCAGTCTATATTCGGGTAGTTGAAGTCACCCAATATGATGGTGTTTGGAGATACATTTATACCCTCCAGTGTCTTCAGGAAGGCTGTGTGGGGTTCCTGAGTTTGAGAGGGTGGCCTGTAGCATGCTACAATTTGTAGAGCAGTTTTGCCTATGGTTAGTTGCACCTGGATGGTTTCCGAAGCTTTGTGCGTTGCCACCAACCTGGAGGTGTGGGTATCCTTTATGAATATGGATACACCCCCTCCTTTTGTGGTGTGGTCCGGGTTTTGGGGCCGGAATGCATGATATGAGGTAAAACCTAATAGTGCCGGGGTGCTCTCAGGAGCCTTGAACCAGGTTTCAGTTACAGCACAGACATCGATGTTCTCCATACTGAGAAGGGCCTCGAGTGCGTGCATTTTGAGATTTAGACTTCTGGCATTGAGCAGCATTACCCTCAGTTTCTTCCCATTTTTGTTTTCTAGAGTGGTATGTTTAGAATTTGAGCCTTGCCTAAAAATCCGGAATCCCAGGGGTGACAGGTGCAAGCCGTCCCTTGCGAAGCAGCGTGGCTTGTCAAGCATGTCATCCCAGGCAGACAGACACTGGATCCCCTTTGAATGACACCAGACATTAAGCCAATTGTTAAAGCTGATCATCTTGTCTCTATATTGCGGCATCATTCTTGGTGAAGGAAGGATACTGCTCAGGGTCAGGGTCATACCTGCCTGGGCTACATAATCAGAGAGCTCCTCTATGTCTCTTTTCATGTAGTCCAGGGAGGTACGTCTCAGGTCGTTCACACCAGCATGGACAATGACCGTGTCATATTTGTACTTGCCGTGGAGTGACCAGAGTGCTTGTGTTATGTTTAGATACTACTTTGCAACTGTTTCCCATTCAGGGTTTCATATACACTGTCTTTATGATATTTTGCTGCTGTTACCCAGTCAGGGTTTCATGTACACTGTATGATATTTTGCTGCTGTTACCTATTCAGAGTTTCATGTACACTCACTGTATGATATTTTGCTGCTGTTACCTATTCAGAGTTTCATGTACACTAACTGTATGATATTTTGCTGCTGTTACCCATTGTGTTTTATATCTGCTGCCATCTTTATGCAGCATATTGTTTTATCCAATCAGGGTTGCTTGTACATTACATTTTGCGCTAGTTTTAGATATTATTTTGCTGCTGTTATCAAGGTTCCATGAACTTTGCTTTAGCTGAAGTACTGATGTTTCTGTTTGGTCAAAAAGAAAGGAGTTCTGAAAGTCTCCACTCTGCTCATGTGGGTTGCGGTTATTGTGCCTTTTTTAAAGGAGTATACACATACTTTCACATGTTTTATAATTCTTAGTGACATAAAAAAATTAAGTGCTGCAAAGATGTTGGATTGCACTGTTTTGTTGTTCCTTAGGTAGTACCTTCCAGATTTAACTGAGGTTGTTGGATTTACCCACTTAATGATGACTGTATATGGATGTTGTCTTTCCTTCAGCTGTCACATTCAGTTTTACTTTACCAGTCTGTGCTTTAATTGAATTACTATAGTTTCTGGTTACTGATAAATGAATCATTGTTATCTGAATTGTTTTAAATTCAAGCCTTTCCATTTGTGCTAATGCACCTATTGCTGCAGCCGTGAAATGTGCTTTTCAGGCTTCAGCAGTTTCCCGCCATGGTGATCATTTTTCTTTGTCACTAGTGGGTTTTACATTTTCCTTCCACAATGGTTGCAGGAGAATGTGGCTGATAAGAACCAAATGTCAGTTGTTTCTTAGACCGTTTTCTAAGTTCTACTGCTGTGGAAACAAATTCACATTTCTTTCTACCATATTCTTTGCAGGTCGTTGTCTGTGAAGGTCTGCTTGCAGAAAGCGACAGAACACTTGAGATTCATTGCTCTCCAAAGGAACAAATAAAACGCCTATAATAGATTTATAATGAATTCAATTTTCCTCTTAATCAGACTGCAGCTCTACAGTGTGGTGCACTTACAGCCGAAGGGCTGTGATAAGAACAAGGTGACGCAGCTAAGGCCCGCTGAGAGCCTTCTCTGTAGCTCACAGGGCAGTGGGGCTGTTCAGAAACATCAGTCATATTATATCTTCATGACACTGATGAATTGCTCTGATCTGCTTCCATACTCCAGTGCTTCTGTTTTGTTCATCTGCAAGAATGCAACTATATATAAAAGCCTTGTAGCTTGTGAATCATCTATTGACTGTATAGACCAGTTAATGCAGTTAAGATTCAATCATTATGGAATGATCACAAGGGAGAGAAACAACATTATGACATTACAAGTCTAGTTTATATACTTATTTATTCATTTTTGCTTTTCTTTTCAGGTGAGTGTGTTATAGACAAAATTTGTACTATTTTTTACTTGCTTTGACAAAAAGTTTGTATGTGGCATGTTTATACTGCATGTAGTAGTTAGCTTAAATATTAGGTAACAAAAAAAAGCCTTTCTGTGCTATAGAAGGTGATGCCCTAATTATGA